>NC_052513.1:17601795-17625166 GCF_014356525.2 Nilaparvata lugens | reverse complement strand
AAGAAAGAACTACGTGGACTATCGGCTTGAGATAACAGTAAAAGTTGCAACATAAACGTCCTATACCATGGGATATCTACTTACGCTATTGTTTCTCTATGCTTATATTCTCAATATTCACTGTCACGTTTATATTCAAATCCAGCTTTAAGTGGTGCACCCTTTAGTCTACTAGCACTACCTGATTGTGGGTTCGAATCCAGCCGGAGGCTTGGACGTTACCAACGCACAAGCTGAAAGCTCATGTGGGAATCATCCGCAATTGAAAATAAATAAATCAATGAATGAATGAACATCAATAAATTTGTGACATTTGTATAGGCTATACGTGATTTGTACTTTTATAAATGAAAAATCTGGTGTGGCGCACTCACACAACTTTCCTTGCTGTTATGAAAATTGATCACCTGACGCTAGTGTTCACGCGCATCTCAAGTCAAAGATCTGAGCCAGCTGGTGACAGGTCAAAAATAGGAGAAGCCGTAGTAAAGTGGTTTAGACACTTGATTTGTGAACCAGAGGCCCAGGTTCGAATTCTAGCCGGGCAAGATATTTTTCTCAGGTTGTTCTCGTGTTTCGAATGGACACGTTAAATAGTCGGTCCAGGCTGTCTGAAAGCAGTTGTTAGGTCATGTCAGAGGCCCTGAATGAATGGATCAAGTTTGACCTGAAACGTGTCATTAGACCTGAGCGAGCCAGTTCACTAAATTACTATTATTATTAATATTAAATAAATATACCTATTTCACTAATAATCAACCACACTCACATAGAAAATTGTTGAATCATAGAATAGATAAAAAATGAATAAAACTGACCTTATCGAGTTCCTTTCCAACCTCCTGATTGAGAACTGGATTGGAGATAACCTTTTTTACTATCTTTTCAATATCAACATTCTCTGATGGTCCTTCATCTTGACCAGGTAGAATGTTACCAGGCAGCTTTTTCAAGACTTTCTTTACTGGAAAAACAGAGAGAGTATTAGAACAAGAACTTTTAACCTTCCGGTAGTCGCGCCCTACTCAATCACACGAGCAGTCGCGTGTTGTAATTTTTACAACATCCTATTTTTATGTGCTATGTACTCTGTTTACTGTCAAAACATATTAATTAATTGTGTAATTAATATTGTCATTTCATTGGATTATTTTACACCTATGAACATTTGCATGATTACCTTTTTGTAGCCCAATAAGGTACACCAAGCAAAGCCAACAATTCTGTGTTATTGGTTCGTTGGCAGTCTCTTTCCCTATCATATGCACTACTCATGCACTGTGGCGACTGAACGGCACCTAAAGACTGAACCATTGCTCGGTTGATACTGCAACTCAGTGGAGTGATGGGGAGAAAGTTTTGGAATGCATAGGTGACTCATTCACTGAAACCACCCCATTCAATACTTTTGTGCAGCAAAAAACTGACACTGTACCTTTTTCAACAGCGGGACTGCCGGAAGGTTGATGATTTTACAAATTAATTATACTGTTGTATATCCATACTTTTTCACTGTTAAAATTAAACATGAATTTCAAAAAAAGTTTATTTTCACTTCAAAATTGTTTTTTTAAAATTCAAGTTTAAATAATTATTTTATTCTGAAGTTTTAAGTTTAAACTTCAAGTTTTTAAAGTTTGAACGAATTCAAAATATAGTGGACTAGGCTGACAAGTAAAATCATGTTTCAATCCACATAAACGTTGAAATCTTCTGACAAAAACTCTTAAATTATACAACATTTTGAATATTTTCAGTCCAGCACTCCACCATTGGTTTGAATAAAACAAAATGTGTTTGAATGAGGAGAAAACACAGAACCTGGTGTGCACCTTAAGGCGTTGTCTGTAGGCTCGTGGTGAGGCGGAGGTCAAACTTATGGGTTTTGAGATGGTCCCCACTCTATCGTGGGAACGACATATTGGCATGCTGTGCAATCGACTGGCCAGGGTGACGTTTCTGATAGGGAACTGAAGCGAAATGTGCCTGCCAACTACTTGGTTTCAGCCTACCATGAGCTGTTATGAGCTACCATGAGCCATATAAGCTATGGAATAGTACTATGAGGTCATGCGGGTAGCTGTGAAAGGATTCTCCATCTATATAGAGAAGTTCTTCGTGTTATCAGGTCATCGCATTACCTGGAGCACTGCTGGCCAATTTTCAAACGTCTGAGAATACTGACAGTCTATAGCCAGTACATAATAGCAGACAAGACAAGAAATATAGTTATGCTTATAGTTAGGCCTATACTTATCCTTTATCTATGATAATAGCTCCCTACGGCACAGAATAGATACAGAATGGAAACTTGTAATCAATCGCCTATCTAACCAATGCTTTTTACATTACCCCAATACTAAACACGTCACGTGACCTTGGGAAGTTCCAATCCTGGTCTTCTGATTGGCTCGTAGCAGTGAACGAGATCAATTGATCCGAATCATTGAAGTGATCCGAACCTACCATCGATACTATTACAATGCGGTGCTTCCTAATAAGATGGCGGATTTTAGCGTCAGGGTACTAGCCAAGTTTACGTACTGTATGTATACTGTGCCTACGGCTCCCAAGGAGTGAGGATATTTAGGTATTTTATGGGGTCTGATCATACAGTAAAGCTAACAAAAAGCACACACACGCACACAAACTAAGTGTCTGGGGTACTGGAGTACCCCACGCAAGTACTAACATGTTATTAATCTTTAGTTTGAATACGGGTAGTTCATAAACTGGAGTAATATAGGATTAAACTTACCCGAAGTCATTTTTTGGTGGTTTTGAAGATTGTTCACACGTCTGAGCTAACTTGAGCTAACTGGAGTAACCAGTTAATTAATTTACTGAGCTAACCTGAAACAAAACATGTTCAATGTTATAAACACGGCTTCAAGAGTAAAATAATTGGCACAGAAAATATATAGCTCTAGAATAAATATTTCCTCATGTGCATTAATAGAATACCAATCTATAATAACGCATATTCTTATTAAAAGCATCAAACAAGAGACTTAGTAGCTTGATAATCCTAACTTACAAAGCCAACTTTAGAAATAACACTTTGATTCAATCAAAATTTGAATAGTAACTTACAATTTTGCAGGACTGTCCTTTAGATACAACATAATCAAGCTATATAGTAGCTTATTGATCCAATTTATGATTTTAAATAGTAAAAAACAGTTAAAATCATGCTACAGAGTTCTGTTTATACTGTGATGTTATTTTTGAGACACGTGTTGTCTTATTATTTTTATAGGTTAGGTCGATTTCAAGATCTCAACTTCTCGAAACGTCAATGATCACTTTGGCTGTGTCAAACCAGTGCTTGCAAAATAATGAACGCCAACCCGCGAATCATTCAAACAGGTTTTAAATTGATAACTTGAATAATATCCAGCTTTCAGCAATCCAAATTATTAGCGATTGGTACTGAATTGACAGGAGAGCAAGTCTCTTAGAAAATAGAAGTTGATGCATTTCGAATCTTTACTTTTCTACTAATTCTTATTAAAAATATGTAGCCTGAACTCAGTAAAGTAGTTGGCACCTATAGTGAGGTCCACGTTATAATGACAGTATTTGATCACCTTAGGTTTCGCTATCCTTGTCTATTATTCGACAAAGCCGGTGTTACTATCCTTTTCTAGGTCCACAACGATGCCAATTATGTTTTTGACAGTGTAGAAATATAATTAATTAATGCAAAGAATCGGCATCGCTATTCTTCTATCTTTATCCACTGCCATTATAACGTGGACCGCACTATATGAGTACATAACAATACAATAATAAATAGAGATTAGAAAAACTATTATAAAGGCCACAGCTCATCCTGAATCCACATGGGAAAATATCAATCAATGAAACTAGAACAGTACCTCTCTGTGTACGCCTACCTACACTTTTTTATAATACCTAGGCTATTTGAAAAATGAATTAACTATAATACCATCTACTGTATATACATCACTATACACATCTATCAGGATGAATCTAACCAGAGAAAACTTAATAATAAAAACTGAAACGTAATAATAATTATTACAATTATTGCTTTATTCCATGGTATATGTATTCAATGAAAAATGTAGCTACCTACAAAGGTGAATGCAGTGTGAGACGATCTAGTACACTACACAGCCCTTTCGGTCATGGTGGTCGTTATAACGACCATCACTTGGTTCAACTTTTTTAAGTCACAAACAACTAATTTCACCCCGTTAAGTCATATTGGTCGTTTGAACAAACATATTCGTGATGAATATATGACATGTGATGAGCACTTGCGATAAAAATACGAAATTCTTGAAGACTTTTTGTATGGTCTGTTAGGAGACTGTCATTGTTTCACAACACGCAACTTTCAATTTGGCATACCAGCTTCATTTCAAGTTTTATTTTGGGCAAGAAAAATTGATTTACATCAATAAAATGTTGGAATAGAAGAATATTATGACAGAAAAAAATAATTAATTATGAGAACCGAGAATTGGCCCTTCAAAGTGTTGGACGTTTTAACGTCCAAGATTACATAGTGGGAAGTGCACTGTTGGCGCAAATCAAATTTCAAATATCCAAATCAGCTGAGAAATACAATAAAACAAGTAAATTTGTAGAGATTTTTCTTGTGGCTATTGCTCTATGCTGTTGTGGATATTTTATATTTTATCCTTCTATCATGAGCGATAATAAACTAAGTGATAAAGACGTGGAAGACCTACTTTTTGATGGAAATTTATCGGATTTAGAAGATTTGACTACAAAACGCAGACTGGTATTCACCACCTCCTTTGGATGTGGTCAATATGGAAACGCCAATCCATTACTCTCATAGGTATTTCAATAAAGACCTTCTGAAACTTAAACTTACAAATTTTCTACTTCCATTGCTCCAAATGTTTGTCATATTTATGTAATATATATTATCATATCTACAACATGTTATTTCATGTCAAATAAGACTTGTAAATATCTAAAATTATGTTTTTCACCAATAATAACATTTGTGCAATTTATGGAAAAGTCTATAATTATTTCTTACCTTTGAGTAATTTTGGCCGTTTTAACGACCATGTTATATATCCATAACTATTTGTGAAAAAAATTTTTTGACACTTCCAAAATCATTAAAAAAATAATATAATTAGAGTACTAAATTTCAGATTTTTTCTACTAATACAAAAAAAGCATGACCGGAAGGGCTAGAGTGTTTAGTGTGGAGCACACTCAGAGCTCATGTGAGGAAATCACATGAAGAGCTAACACTCTTACGATTGAACTGAAAATCTATCTACATTATGCAAGTAATAGGAATTTACTTCAAAAAGAGTAGAATCATTTGAATAGTCATCAAGCCGTAACCGATTTCCCTTTGATTAGCGGAATAACAATTGAAAGATACAATTTACTGCATGCAAGAGTTAATAAGTTACTTCATAATAGACGAATTAGCTAATCAATTATGAGGGGAAGATGAAAAGATCAATCATGAAGAAGAAGATCCAATTTTCTCATGCACCACGGAAAGCATATCAATGTATATTCAAGAGGAAACTATGATAAAGTGATTGATCTCCCATGTTAATTTGATCAAAACGCCACCGCTTAATTTGATGAAATATTCAAGGAGCTATCGATTTAGATATCAATACAACAGTTAGTAGAGAGAATAAAATATTATAAGCAATCTGATTTCTCATCCATTTGCATCAAATTGAGTTGTAGAGGAAAAGAATGTTAAAAGAAGTATAGTAGACTAGCCATTCTTTGATAAAATATTCTCACATCCGTTGAGCGATATTATATTATCAATAATTCAATTCCTCATCCATTTATATCAAATTGAATATTGTAGAAAACGAGAATGATGAAAGTGGGCTAACCATTCTTTGATAAAATATTCTCAAATCCATTGAGCGATCTCATAATTATATTATCAATAATGCAAACAGTTAACAATGATGATTGAGAACCAACAAGCTCATGCTGACCTTCTTCTCATTAGACTGTGTATTCAAAATTAAGGTTTGAAGCAGTTTTGGGCAAATGCCTGTTGTTTTCACTTTAATTGTATTTGCATATGAATAAATAAATGAATAGATAATTTTAAGAATGTGAAGCCAGAGTTTATTAATAATAATTGATAATGATTGAGTAATAATTTATTTATTGATGGATAATGACTGTATACCATCAATTTATTATTATTCTTCAAATATCTTTCATTTTCTCAATAGCTTCTTATTTCAAGTGTACAATTGTGTGTACTTGATGATAAATAATAAATAATGATGACAAGTGCGGCCCTCCTACACTCATTACATGTGTACTTAATAATGAATAATTGATATATCAGTGATTGGGGTCATTTGATTCTATAATACTAATGCATAAGAG
Source organism: Nilaparvata lugens (assembly GCF_014356525.2). Classification (NCBI taxonomy): domain Eukaryota; kingdom Metazoa; phylum Arthropoda; class Insecta; order Hemiptera; family Delphacidae; genus Nilaparvata; species Nilaparvata lugens. The sequence goes on along the minus strand of NC_052513.1, from coordinate 17,618,767 downwards.
GCTGAAATCGAAGACAATAATGATGTTTCAAAGACAAAATTGATAACATTTTTATGAGATCAAATACATTTTACGGTTTCATCATAGAGAATATTGAATACATTCGACTACTAGACCCTGTAATACCTTTGAGAAATCTATCAGAAGGAAAAACTAATAATTGATCTATTATAAGTGGTCATCGAAATAGAATGGTATTCATTATTATTCATCAGTCATAAACAATCATATTGTCATCATTCTTGAAACAGCTAACTATCAGAAAAAAGCCTTTCTTCGGTTCCACAGAAAGAGTTATCTTTTTCTAGAAAGAAGCCTTCTGATGACATTTAATTCGCTGCTCTTGAATTTGTACTATTTTTTCCAGTGGAGTTGATAGTTTGTTCAATAGAACAAGCTGACCACAAATTCAGTACTTTTTTGTGATAGAGTTTTAAGTGAACAAGTTTCATTATTCTTAAACCAGCTACCTATCAGAAAGAAGCTTTTTTTCAACAGAAAGCAAGCTTTTTCTGAAAATTTGTCTTTAAATCAGCCTTCCATGTTCATGAATTTGTACTATTTTCTCCAGTGAAATTAATAATTTGTACTATTTCCTCCAGTGGAATTGATAATTTGTTCAATAGAACAAGTTGACCAAAAATTCAGTACCTACTTTTCGTGATAGAGTTTTGAGTGAACAAGTTTCATCATTCTTAAACCAGCTACCTATCAGAAAGAAGCTTATTCAACAGAAAGCAAGCTTTTTCTGAAAAGTTGTCTTCAAATCAGCCTTTAATTTGCTGTTCATGAATTTGTACCATTTTTTCAGTGAAATTGGGAGTTTAGTCTATAGAACAAGCTGACCAGAAACTCAGTAGGCTACTTTTTGCGATAGAGTTTCAAGTGAAACCAAGATTATGAATCAGCTCTACAACAGATTTACTCTAATATTATTGTTAACGAGTTGTATTTCATGTAAAACACTGAGCACAGAAATTGAGAGAACAATAACAGATTTCTTTGAAAATGAAAGTTTTATGTCGGTTATCACTTGCTGGCCGCTTGGTGAGTATTTTATTGAATTGAGATGATATTATATAATATGCAATTTATTGAAAACATATTTTAGAATATTGATTCACATAACCATACTGGCATTTCAAGTTTCACTTGAAAAAAACTCATATCACTTTCTTGTATTCTTGATATTATAGCCTTCTCTTTAATAATTCATTCATTTTTTGCTTTAATGATCTACTCTACTGAATACATTGTCCTCACTCATGATAAGTGTATACCTGTATCCACTCTGCTATGATTTATTGTTTTATTATTCATTTATTGATATACATAATACATTAAAAGGCTCACAGACTTTTTACACAATTAAAGAGCATTTTTTACACAATTAATAGATAACCATACTACATAATAAAAAAATCTTGAAATATAAAAAGAGATGAACAACAGAAAAGAATAAGATAAAAATTAAAAAAATGAAATAATAATAAAAATTGATACTGTAATAAAGATAAAGAGAATAAAAAGAGTTTCAGCCAGAGCTCATAAATTTCATGATTCAAACGAGCTACAAGATAAATTCATTTAAAAATTTTTCTTAAAGACATTATATGGGCTGGTTTCCGAGCTCGGGATTTAGCTAAGTTCTAGACATTGACCGGCTTTAAACTCTGGAGTCAGAAAATTGGCTTTCCGAGTCAGAGCGTTAACGTAGTCGATGACTCAAATAGACCCTGGAGTTCAGAGATCACGTTATACCCTGGAGTTTATAATTTCGTTTTCTGAGTGAAGGGCTTATAAGTCCAAGACTTGAATTGAATTCTCGCCTCTTTCCGAGTCAAGGATTTATCAAAAATCGTCAAGTCCAGAACTTAAAACAGCGTGATTTTAAACCCTCGACTGGGGTAGGTTTTAAATTTAAGTTCTAGACTTAACTGAACAAACACAATTCAGTTATTGTTTTGGAATAGATGAATGGACAAATAAATGTCATGGAATACTTAAATTATTTGATTTAGTCCATCTAAATTCAGAATTTATAGTTTGAGTTTATTTTGGTATAAGGTTCTTCATAATATTATGTGTAAAAAACTAATCTTATTTTACGACTGTGACATAACCTAGAAATGTTCAAGGAAAATAATAGGAGGATTGCCTTGGAATGGCCATCATCACATCTCCCAATGTGAATATTATTAATCGATGACAGGTAAGTTCTTTGTTTTGGTCCAATGATGGAGTCGAGTAACTCCTGGATGACACAGGTCCTCATGAATTTTTATCAGTTTCTTTATTATCTGTATGGCATCCAACAGTGGCACAGACTCTTGATAGTGTATCTGCTGGTATATTCTCTTTTCCAACTCTATAAATTATATTGAACTTATATTCTGACAATTCAAGGCGCCATCGTTGGATTTTGTCATTCTTAATCTTGCTGGTTGTTTTTACTAAACATGAATGAAACTGATTTCTGGTCTGTGATAAGTGTAAATTCTCGTCCAAGTAAGTAATGTCGCCATTTCCTGATTGATTCCACAATGGCATAAGCTTCTTTTTCCACTGCAGAGTGCCTAGTTTCAGATGTGGAAAGAGTTCTTGAGAAAAACGCCACTGGTCTCTCATTCTGTGTTAATACTGCTCCAATAGCGTACCGTAATCTGAGGCATCAGTTTCCAAAGTGAACAAGACTTTTTCATCAATGTGCACTAGAACTGCAGATCCTATTTCTTTTCTTTAATGATTCAAATATATTTCTGCATTCTTCATTCAACGGGAAGTGAGTATTATGCACAAGTGGATGGATCTTTTTTGAAAATTCTTTTATCCATTTGGAGTAGTGTGCAAGCATTCCAAGGACACGCTTCAATTCTTTCTGATTTTTTTGGAGCTGGTAAGTCAAGGAGTGGTTTCAATCGATCTGGATCGGGCTTAATCATACCCTGACCAATTTCGAATCCCAGAAAGGTTTTAATTCTCCATAGATATTTTACACTTTTCTTCATTAATCGTGAGGCCATATTTTTCTGTTGCTCTCCAGAAATTTTCTAAATTTTCATCATGTTCTTCTTGGGTCCTTCCGCATACAATAATATCATCTAAATAGGCATAACATGATGTCAAATTTTCTTGTTCTACGATTTGATCAATCACTTTCTGGAAAGCAGCTACTCCATTCGTGACTCCGAACGGAATTCTTGTGAATTGATACAGTTTGTGTCCAACTTCAAATGCGGTGAAATGCCTTTCCTCAGCAAGATTGGTATCTGGTGATAGGCAGATTTCAGGTCAATAGATGAGAATATTTTATATTGCGCTACCTTATTGACTAATTCTTCCATTAGTGGTAGTGGATAGGCATCCAAATTCGTGAATTTGTTGATGGTCTGTGAATAGTCAATCACCATACGTTTCTTTTGGTTCTCTCTTGAAGTAAAAAATGCTTGAGCTTCCAAGAAGAATGACTATTTTCTATAATATCAGCATCTTTAAGCCGTTTGACTTCATTCATCATAAACAAGTAATCCTCTTCTGAATGTCGTCTCGATTTAGTTATTATAGGCCGACAGTCCGGTTGAAGATCACGAAACAATGAGACAGGTTCTACTGTAGCTTGGGCTAGAGCCACTTTTTAATTTCATAAGTAGGCCTTCTTGCGTCATTGTCTTCATTCAGTTGTAGTGCTGCTTTAGATCCACCGAAATCAAAAGGATGGATGAAAAGTTCTTTAGAAGATCGTGTCCCAAAATTACACTAGCGCAACATTGTTCAATACGATCAAAGGAAAATCATTATATTCTTCGTTCTGAAATATATTTCACTCAAAGCGCACTCAGTTGTTTTAGTGTTGCAGGCACTTGAAGCAAATTAATCAAATTGGAATATGGCATAGTTTTCATCTTCGATTGTACTACTAGTTTCTTATCTATAAACTTTCTGTGCTCCCAGTGTCTAATAGTGCCAATGTATCTATTCCATAACACGTATAGGAACAAGACATTTTGAGAGGTCAGTGCTGGTATTTGCTGCTGAAATTATACTGTGGCAGATACCATTTGGTTTTTTTTATCGTTTCGTGCTCTGCATACTTTTGAAAAATGGCCTATTTGATTACAAGTTAGGCATGGTTGTCCTTTTGCTGGGCATTGGCTATTATCAGTATGATATTATAGCCACAAAATCTGCATTGAATCTTCTTTTGGTAAGAATTACGGACTAAAGTCGTTTTCTCGGTATTTTTATTCTCGTTTGCTAGGACTGTGTTAACATATTCTGAACTGGTTTCGTATTCTTTAGCAATGTTTTCAGCATTCTCTAACATTCGTGCTTGTGAGATAGCGTCTTGCAAAGTTAGCGATTTCATTTCGAAAAGATGTTGTCTGATTTTCGATGATTCTAATCCGGAGATGAACGCGTCTCGGATATATTCACTTTTGTTATCGTCAGCCGTGACTGCTTGAAAGTTACATGGTAAACTTAGCCGTTTTAGTTTATTATAGAATTGATCAATTGATTCTCCATGGTTTGTTTTGCTTTAGATAAGCAGTAACGTGCATGTACTACATTTTGAGGTTTTATAAAGCTTTCTCAAGAGTTGTTATAGCTTCTTCAAATGATATACAATTGCAAATACTTTCAAAAATATTCGGTGACACATAATTGATCAAAACATTCAATTCATCCTTTTTCGGGATTGAACTGTTTTTAAGAAGTTTAAAAATGTTACTTCCAATGTCTCCACGTTTTCGGTGCTTCATCTGAATCTTGGTCAATCGATAAAACTGTTGGTTTCAGTATTTTTCCAAGCATTTGGTTTTGCGAATCGTTTTTCCTTCACTGACTAAATCTTGACGTTTAGGCTACTCGTTTTTCTTTTCGGACCCATTATTTTATATTTAATGTCGAATAAATTGTAATAGAATTGGACTCAACACGAGCTTTATTCGACATTAAATATGTGTCTTAGTAACAGAGATAACAGATTATAAATATTACAGCTGTTTTATCATCACAATAACATAAAATGAAATTGAATGAAAAAGACTAAGAAATTGTCAAAAACCACTGATTTATTGATAATTAGAAAGACCGGTTTCGGTTATTACACCATTGTCAATCTCTGATAAACTCTGAGTTGATTGACAATGGTGTAATAACCGAAACCGGTCTCTCTAATTATCAATAAATCATTGGTTTTTTGACAATTTCTTAGTCTTTTTCATTCAATATGAATAGTTACCACAATATCAACTTCTCAACTACACAAAAAAATGAAATGCTTATTTTTTTATTCATATTTCAAAAGGTTAGGTTTTGCTTTGAATTTGTAGATCTACACAATACAAAGAAATCGAAACCTATTTTTACAAAACAGTTTGGAAAGCATTTGAATTATCCCGCTGCAATCACCTGTTTTGCTATAGGCCCAATGCCAACAGAAAAATATTGAGAATTCCCCTCATATTTTCTGCCTTAAAGTCCTGGACTCAAATAAGTCGAGAACTCAATAGACCCCGGAGTTTAGAACATAAACCCGTGACTCAGAAAGTTGATTCAAGCCCGAGAGCTTATTTTAGTCCTGGACTCTCTAAGTCCAGAACTTATAGATCCCTAGCTCGGAAACCGGCCCTAAATGTGTTCGAAAACGGATCTATGTACATTCAAAGCATTGTATAATCTTTAATTAAACAATTATTGTTCAAGGTATATTATACCGTACTATTTTAGTAATAAGATTTTTATTATTAATTTATAAGAATAGATGTTGAGAATAGTAGAATAGTTGAATATCATCACTGTATCTCTTGTAGTGATCAACTAAGAGGTATTCCACTGAAAATAGTTTGAATATATTTTTCAGATGAAAAAGTGAAATTTATTCAGAAATTCAATGATATTGGGATAAGAGTGTCAGGAAAGTTACCTCCATGGGGATATTCAAGTTCTGGTGTATTACTTGATATGGCATGTCCACAAATTGAAGACGTTCTAAAATTCGTGAGTAATTATTTCATAACAATAATCGTATATTGTATTCACAATTTTTGCTTCTATATTTTTGTTCCCCCCTCTTGTCTTTTTTTCTTTGAAAAACTACTATTCTTTACAGTTGGAAGTTCAATGTATAAAAAAGTAGGCCTATTGGATTCAGTCTATATAAAATAAGATTGAATGGAATAATAATTATAGTTTCTCAATCAAAATGAAAGGATTTTTGAGAATGAGAGCATTTTTGAGAATGAGAGCCTACTATCTTAAGGTGGAAAAAACAAAAATGAAATTAGGCCTGTAGGTACCGTATGCAAAGACAGAAAGAGAAAAATAATTATTTGATCATTACAAGAATAAATCATAAAAATGATAGAATTCATTTCAATAAGAACCAGCAATTAGCTCTCATGTCATGAAAAAAAAACATCTTCACGAATAAAATAGGAATATAGTATCGAAAGGAATATAATACGTATCGTATGTGAAGATTTCATTTGATGAGATTTAGGTACTTTATAAAAACTTTTCTTTTCTGAACTTATAATTTTTATCCCAGCAACAATGTGGAACATAGTCTCTTGTATTTTGTAGAAATTACCGTCTAATGTTCAGGAATAAACTATATTCACATAAGATTCTTTCCTCTCTCAAATTCTGAAGCCATAAATTAGCAAAAAAATATCAAGCATTCTCCATTCCTTGCTACCGTATATGAGTAGGCCTAAAGCAATGAATAATAATGTAATTATTGTGATTATTTCACTCAATAATTTATTATATTTGAGCTTGGAATATTCTTAGAAACTCATTTTACATCCATCATCATTGATTTCAGGCCAATATCCTTCTAAAATAGCAAAAAATAAACCAAGCTTTCACTGTTTTCTGCTACCCGTATAGGCTACAGTAATGAATATTAGTCAAATTATTGTGATTCTTTGACCCAATTCATAATATTTGAACTTGAAATATTGTTGAGAATCTATTTTTGGCAAACATCATTAATTACAGGCCATTAACCATCCAAATTCCGTCTAAAATCAATAAAAATTATCAGGATGATTGTTGAAATCATAATTTGAACAATGTACTGTTTGAGTTTTAGTTTAGTTATAATTTCTGCCGCTAGGTAGCACTTGTCTTCAGCTTGTGAGCGGTCTAGTACAAATTTCTACCGCTAGGTGGCATGACGACTCCTACTTGCTTTAGATTCACTCACAGATCTTCAGCCGGCTATAAATGGGAATGGTAGAATATAATAAAGGAACATGTAGTTATATTTTCACAATTTACAGCTTAACGATTGATTTAACAGCAAAATGTTATGAAACATTATTTATAGATAAGATAATTTTCTACAATTCTTGTCAAATAAACTTTTCCGATAAATCCCCCGTTATAACACAATTTGACGAAAACTGAGATACCGATCGGAATAATTTAAATTTTCCACGAGTTTTGACTTAATTTGACATTTTTCGATGAAATGTTATCAATTATGATTTACAGAGAATAGTTTCCTGTACAGTTTTTGTTGAACACAAATTTTTAATACTAGTTAGCGTTCAATCGGGATCTTGAAGAAGCCAAAATAATTATTTGGGAACTATTAATATTAGTTACGGTACCATAATTAAATAGATTCTAATGATGAGATATCACAGAAAATATTGGTTATAACCATGACTTGGTTTTTCTTTTAATATAATCATGGAAGTAGGCCTACTGTATTTTACGCTTTATTTATTTTATTTATTACATTCTACAATCACAATACCAAATTAATGATTGGGAGAGAATCAACAGGATAAACTGTTTATCTCCCTAATTTTGATTAAAATAGTCCAAATGAGGTTATGAAAACACTTTTATAAAGATGACAAAAATTTACAGTCAAAATAATAATTATTTACTTATTATTATTTTTATTATTATTATTTTTATTTATTATGAATAGAATAGAATAGAATAGACTTTATTGCCATAAAAAACAAATACAGACATACTGTTGGAAACACAATATTGATGTAAATAAAACAATAATACAATAAAAATTTAAAACTAATCATAATAATTAGGCAAATTTACTGAGCGCAAAGAAAATAAATTTTCCGTCCGCGCACAGGTGTATCATATCAACAACAATATAATGAATATTAGAATATTGACAAAAATAAAAGAATATAAGAAGCAAATAATAAATGAAACGAGAGCATAACTAATTATACTAGGCTAAGATGAAACATTTTGTAATATACTGTATAGGCTACAAAAAAGTATAAAATGAGATGGAGCTACACAATTAAAATTGAAAAATTTGAGGATATTCAAAATGATTAGACCAATTGAATTTCTACAACAGTAGATCATTAGCAGGGAACCTCACTGAATACAGTCATACTAAAAGGCATGATAACTCAATATGACTTACATGCTAATTTTAAAACATTTTATCAAGGGTTTTTCACATAAATGAATAATCTTATCTCTGAATATGATACCAGCTTCAATGACATCGATATTGAGAGCAAAAATACCTTTTTATTTTCCTCTTGAAAACAGGAAGAGGATAATTAGCATAAACTATATCCTGTGGCACATGATTGAAAAACCTGCCTTGCAAAAAAACAAAAAGATTTTTGAAAGAAAGTGCTATTGGGTCTAGGGATTGGGAACCTATCAGTAATCCTTGTTCTCATTATTCCAGTTTCATGTCCCAAAGTTGCCCCTTGATTTCCACTAGACCAATAGAATTCAGACAGGACCTTGAAGACGTACAGGTGCCTCAGAGGCATGATTTTCATAACCTGGCATGACGATAGAAAATCAAAATTCTCTTGATTAGCAATTGCTCTAACTAGAGACTTATTATTTATATTATTTATTTTAATTATTCATTGAATTATTATACTTTATAGGCTACTAAAGTCGCCAAACTGATGAGCCTGTGAGCTGGAATAGAATTTATAAATCTTCTGGTTAGCTACCAAGAAATATTAAAAAGTACGGGACGCAAAATGAAATTTTCACACTTTTATTGCCTATAAAGATAAATTTCTAGTGTTGAAAACTACTTATCTCATAGTAAAAAGTATAACAAAAGTTGAAATGTACATTTCAATGAGAGCAGTGGAACTCTTTTTGGTCATGAAGTATTTTCTTGGTATTTGGAGTGTACGTTGTAGCCGCCATTCTGATGCAGTTGTCCAAATGTTCATCGTTCCTATATCGATTTTTTATGAATTTCATACTTGAAAAAGATGCTTCTCACAAGTAAGTAGAGCTGAACATAGCTTTCAACCTCAATGCAACTTGAATAATATTTGAATATTTTTATTTGGGACTTGAGACCAAATATTTCTAGTTGTAGAAAGTGATCTGAGAGACAGATCATTTTGAAAATCCACAAATTCCATTTCAACTGAAGCCTGATCTCCACCAAAATGTTTTACAACACAAGCTGCAAAATCTTACCATGAACATTTGGAATAAATGTTCATTTATTGATTTTAAAACACCAACTAAAAATATTTATTCATAACAACAATTAAACGATAACTTTGGTCAAAAAAACTACGAATACTTCTATAGATAGTAGAAGGAGAATCAAATCAAGGCATTACTTATGAACTATATTCAGAGATATTTCAGCATTAGATATCCTATTATAAGCAGACTTTGTTGAGAAATCTAATAACTATATATGTCATTGTTTTGGTTTTCTCTCCGTGGGATAATTTGATTATCTTCTCCTGTAATTTCGAAAAATAGTGGTGAAAATCAAGTGGTAGAAAATGTATGCGAATTAAAAGATAAAACAAGAATGGTTGAGAAGTGATTTCAGTGAAGGGAAAGAAGTACATGATATTAGAGAAGAAGAAGAAGAAAAAGGAGAAGAAGAAGAAGAAGGAGAAGAAGAAGAAGAAGTAGAAGTAGAAGAAGAAGAGCTAGAAGAAGAAGCAAATACTTAAAAGTCGTGAATACTACTAAAAAGTCAGATAATTTGGAAGCTAGATAGGTGGAGGGATGAAGGAGACAAGAAAATCTCATGGAATAGGTAGAAAAAGATGGATATCGTATGAGAAAATGTCGGCTACGTTCTGGGGAAGAGAGAAGACATGAGAAGACGAGGAAAAATGATTGGAAAATAGGTCGAGAGAGGATTTTCATCAAATTTTCCCCACATAATACTGAATACTCATGTTCTGCTTCATCGATATTATTATGTAGCACATCTCCAATAATTATTCCTCATCCCTTCTCCTTTTCTTCTTTTTTCCTCTTCTTTTTCTTCTTCTTCTTCATTTTCGCATTATTTTTCTTCTTCTTAAATGGAAACGGGAGATGATGAGAAGATGCGTATAAGAGAGGATAACCACAGTTCGACTACTGATTAGTTTTGCTCGCTTGGTCTTCTTATTCTTCTTCTTCCTCTTCTTCTTTTTCTTCTTCTTTCTTCTTCTTCTTCTTCTTCCTCTTCTTTTTTGCTCGCCAATTTCATATCGTCTCATTTTCTCTCAAAGCATTTTCTGGCATTAGGCCTACGTCTTGCTGAAACTTTGGTATTACAGAATAATTATTTTAATCAGACATGTAGGCTTTATTTCAACGAAAATCCTTGAATCTGGTACTTTCCTCTATATTATAATATAATGCAACCTTATTTTTTCAGTAAGTATGAATATTCTTCGATTTGTACTTAACCTTTATTGTCTATGTATTCTCCAAAAATATATGTTCATTCAGGAACCTCATGCCAATCGTAAGGAATGGATGAATGAATGAATGAATGAATTTTATTTGCCAAAAACAAAATACAAAAAAGCTTTACAAAAAATGAATATAAGTATATGCAACTGCACTTAGAACAAGATACATACATTTATTTGATTAGATATAATAACGAAATGATATCCTTTATAATATTATAAATAATAGTTATAAAATGAAGATTCAATTTATGTTCACATGCATGAGTACAGTAGGTGAGGCAAAAACACCGGCAAAAGGAAGATTCCTTGTGCGCCAGTGTGAGTCGTAAATCAGCTTAATCAGGGATGTAATATATAACTTGAATCTAGCGTATGAAGTGTTCGAAAATATAATTATAATATGAAGTGATTATTGTATAAAAGTCAACCATTGGAAATAATTCAAGTTCAGCCATGCCTCTATGGCTCTTTTTCTGTGTTTATTATTTCAGAAATTATCAAGTGGAAATTCACTTTCTAGTATATTTATGAATTTACTGCTAATGTAGTAAAGTTGCCTTCTAAGAAGAGCTGAGTTGGTGTTATATGTTTCATATTTTCTCATCGTATTAAGACTAAGAAGGCTCTAGATTGCAGACGTTTTCATACTTTCTTCAAATTTTATATTGATTACGGTATTGAATTAGATCATTATTTGTTTTGAATGATCCTTTTTAAAAAAATTCATGAATTCCTTCTAAAACATACTATGAACTCTACTTTCCTCTTGATAATTTCATGAAACATTGAATGAATAGACTTGAATTTATCAAACTAAATTTTTATCAAAAAAATCTGATGTGGCGCACTCACACAACTCTCCTTGCCGTTATGAAAATTGATCAACTGACGCTAGTGATCCCGCGCATCTAAATTAGTGTACTATTCGAAGATCTAAGCAAGCTGGTGACAGGACAATAACGCTGAAGACACATGAAGTCTGCTATCTGTTCATAGTGAAAGATTTAATAGAATCAACACTTGCCAACAGTTTGCAAATTGAATAATCTTATTTTCTCGAACTTCGAGCCTATTTCCAATTTTAGGTGAAAATGTTACTGGACATTAATTGTCCATTTTCACGCCCAATCTTTTCCACTTGGAATTTTTTGTTTAAATATTGTATCTGAAGCCTGATAATTGGGAATCTAAACTCAAACTTTGCATAGATGGGGCGGACCTCCTGGAATTTTTACAGATATGGGACTAGTGGCAGTTTATAGAGCTTATCAATGACTTTTTTAGGTATAAATTTGATCAAAATCGTTGGAGCCGTTTTCGAGAAAATCGCGAAAAACCCTGTTTTTGACAACATTTTCGCCAATTCAGCCGCCATTTTGAATTGCATTTGATTGAAATTGTTCGTGTCGGATCCTTATAGGGTAGCCTATATCCTGCTCGGGTAGGACCTCAAGTTCCAAATTTCAAGTCATTCCGTTGATTGGGAGACGAGATATCGTGTACACAGACGCACATACACACACACACACACACACACACACACACACAACACACACACACACACCACACACACATACACACACACACATATACACACCAATACCCAAAAACCACTTTTTTGGACTCAGGGGACCTTGAACGTATAGAAATATAGAAATTGGGGTATCATAATTTTTTTCGGAAAGCAATACTTTCCTTAGCTATGGTAATAGGGCAAGGAAAGTAATAACAAGGATGCAACCCGTATCTTGAAGAAGAAGAAGAAGGAGAAGATATAATGAAGAAGAAGAGGAAAGAAGGAGAAGATAAAGAAGAGGAAGAGAGGAAATAATTCTATTTATTTATAAAATAAATAAATTTAATTATAGTACCCTATGAAATTAATTGAATAATAAACAAGAATACGAATTGTAACTACTAGTTTCGATGATCACACGATCGTCAGGTTATGAAAATAAATTTCCAATAAATTTTTACTAATAGTTTATCAAAAAATGTATTCTATTAATACAAGAATGTAGCCCTGAATTAATACATTTCAATATTTTTATACTTTTCACAGGCTTCAAATGAACATCTATTCAACATACAAACCAAGTGGCTGATATTCGATTCAAGTCTCAATTTTGAAAATGGAGAAAAATCTAACACAAAGCATGAGGGAAAACAGTTATGTTACAATAAAACAATTCAAATTGCGTCCCGTCTCGAAAACTATTATATCCTACCAGATAGCCAGGTAATAGAGTTAAAAAGCTAATAGAATCTTACGCAATTAACAGTTGATAATCCTTGAAATATTAAAGGAAACAATTATTGTCTTGTACACGTACGGGATGGGAAATTCACAAATGACGCATCATCACGTCTCAACTACTCAACTGATTAACTTGAAATTTTGCATACAGATTCCTTATTCCGAAGATGGTTATAGGCCTATTTTTATTCTTCAAGATTTCAGTAGGTCAAGTTCTCAGTTTGTTATGTTTTCATTTGGACCCTTGCGAAGCACGGGTTACCTGCAAGTAGTTTAATAAATCATCACTATGGTGAGGTCCACGTTATAATGGCAATGGAGAAAGATAGGAGAACAACGTTGCCGAACCTCTGTCTTGTCAATGCCTCTTCTATAGACAATAGCTAATACAGGTTTAATGATGTGATATTAACTGTCCATTCTCGTTTCAAATAATCAATTCTCGCCACACTGCACAGAAAGCAGCTGTTTTCCATTCCCTACGTGGATCTGGAAGACCTTGTTTGCAGATGACTCTCGTCTGACGTCAGAAAAGGGTTTCTTTCTGGCCTAGACTGGAAATCGTACTCTTTCTAGCCGCTTACATGGAAGTCTGTAGTTAATAAGTCATCCGCTAGATTGGGCGAGTGTCAACTTTCTTCATCTGAAGTTGCAATTCTTTCAGATCGAGTTTCGAATCAAACTAATTCAGATGCTTGAAGATGACAACGCCCATGATATTCCAAGTGAAATTTCAAAAGAATCTGAAATCCTGACTGCAAATCTTCTACCACTAAAATCAAGAGATAGGTATGATAACTTAACGAGTATTCTTTATTTTGTATTATTTATTTATTTTGTCAGCAATACCTGTAGTGTGGTGAAAAATATCGTTCGCACCATGGGCAAAAATGTTTTTCCAGCTCTCAATCTTTTCTAGTCCTCAGCCTTTCGAGCCAGAAAAATCTCATTTTCTGCTCTAGGTGCGAAATATACTATATTTTTCATCAAGCAAGAAATTCTATTTTTCAATAATTTTGTAATTGATTTTCATAACTAAGATGAAATATTTTGTTTATTTATTATTAATTCTACATTGTTGAATGACGTTCCGGCAACAGAGCTATGCGAGAAAGAGATAGGGCTATCCACTTTGTTGAATGATAGACACCGATAGCAATACCATTGCTGATAAAATACTGCCATTATAACGTGGACCTCACCTTAGTTGAAATTACAGCTGTAACATTGAGTTATCAAAATTATTGAACAATACTTCATATTTTCCATGATTTTCTTCTATTTGTAGGTGAATATAGCAGTGGAATGTGAGGAAAATACTCTGAAAATAATGGAAATCTACAAGCCAGGAATGACACATGAGCTGATAATTGCTGAACCAGGCTCTGGGAGACGTTATGACTTGCGAGGAATTGTATTGAAGGCTGGAACGATTGTGAGTATATTGACGATCAAATTATAATGGCAGTATTTGATTGACATTGGTATTGCTATCCTTGTCTATCATTCTTCTATCATTTTCGTATCATCTTTGTATCATCTTCGTATCATCTTTGTAACATCTTCGTATCATCTTGGTATTATCTTTGTATCATCTTCGTATCATCTTCGTATTATCTTAGAATCATCTCCGTATCATCTTCGAGTCAGCTTCGTATCATCTTCGTATCATCTTCCTATATTCAGGTCCACATCATAATGACAGTATTGGAATGAACATTGGTGTTGCTATCCTTGTCTGGATCATCATTGTATCTTCTTCGAATCATCTTTTTATCATCTTTGTATCATCTTCGTATCACATTTGTATCATCTTCGAATCATCTATGTATCATCTCCGTATCATCTTAGAATCATCCTTGTATCATCTTCGAATCATCTTCCTATAGTGAGGTTCACGTTATAATGGCAGTGTTTGATTGACATTGGTGTTGCTATCCTTGTCTAGATCATTATTGTATCTTTTTCGAATCATCTTCTTATCATCTTCGTATCACATTATCTGTATCATCTTCGAATCATCTATGTATCATCTTCATATCACTTTTGTATCATTTTCCTATAGTGAGGACCACGTTATAATGGCAGTATTCGATCAACATAGGTGTTGCTTTCTTTGTCTATCATTCGACAAAGCAGATAGCACTGACCTTTTCCATCTCCGCAACGTTGCCAGATCGTTTCACAACAATGTATGAATATGATTGATTGATTATCAAAAAATTTTATGTCACATGATGGATAGTCATCATGGAGTCATTGTAAAATTTATTTTCTTAACGGATAAAACATGATCAATTATTTAAAACAAGAATGAACAGTTGATATTGAATCAGATATACCGGTATCAGCTACCCTCTATAGAAGGCAGAAGCAAGGCAGAGAATCTACAACGCTGGTCTCCTATCCTTTTTCCACTGCCATTATAAGAGTGGACCTCACTATAGTATTAATGATCACACTCGTTCGTTAGGCTAGGCACACACCAGTCAGTCAAGAGACAAGACTAGTCACGTTTTGTCACCATAGTTGCTCATGAAGTGTGTGTGTGTGTGTATGTGTGTATGTCTGTGAACACGATAACTCCATTCCTAATCAACCGATTGACTTGAAATTTTAAACTTAAGGTCCTTATACCATGAGGATCTGACAATAAGAAAGTCAATAAAATTAAATTCAAAATGGCGGAAAAAATGGCGGATAATTACTAAAAAACCATGTTTCTCGAAAACGGCTCTAACGATTTTCTTCAAATGTATACCATGGATAACCATTTATAAGCCCTATCAACTGACATGAGTCTCATTTATGGGAAAATTGCAGGAGCTCCGTAATATTCTTGTGAAAAATGGCGATAATCACTAAAAAACCATGATGTTACACGGTTTTCTCGAAAACGGCTTTAACGATTTTCTTTAAATTCATACCATGTATAGCTATTCATAAGCCCTAACAACTGACATGAGTCTCATTCCTGGGAAAATTTCAGGAGCTCCGTAATATTCTTGAGAAAAATGGCGGATAATTACTAAAAAACCATGTTTTTCACGATTTTCTCAAAAATAACTTGACCGATTTTTCTCAAATTCATACCCTGTATAGTTATTCATCAGCTCTATCAACTGGCATGAGTCTCCTTTCTGGGAAACCAATGGGGGGTCCACCCCATGCTTGAGAATTGGACTTTGTAACCTCCTTCTTGTGCATGAAATAGGTAGGTAGCGCAGTTCATAAAAAGAACACATAGTCGAGATATTTCATCTGTAGAACAGCTGTTTTGACGACTTCAAAAAAGTGACGACTGAAAAAAATTATCGAATTTCACAATTTAAACAAAGGAGAAAGTACTATGAAAATAAATTATATATACACATATACAGAAGTCTGATCGTAGTTTCAAATATGAGCAAGGAAAGTTGTGTGAGTGTACCACACCAGATTTTATATTATTTATTCTCAATATCATAGGTTCTACATCCGGAAAGCTATCATGGTCTGAGCAGTTTTGATGAGATGGCCTTACCACACGTGGATACCTATCCGAAAATACATTATCCGATCGTGAAGAATATGGAGAAACAGTTGAATTTCAAGTGAGTTTTCCGATTAATACAGTATTATTTTTTTAATAATATTCTAATATTCCAAAAAAAATTATTCCTCTACTAGTAGTATCTTCTTTAATCCTATCTTTTCTTTCCTTTTTTTAACTAGAGGCTCGAGACGCAACGCTCTTTTGCTATCTTTCTTCACTGCCATTATAACGTGGACCTCACTATAGAAGGTGTAAAGGGAATAAAAGAGGTTCTCCAACACTAAGTTACTCCCTAACAAATTTTCCAATCCAGAGCATTTCTTGTATAGAAAAGAGAACAAAGTTGCAGTGACTAACAACATGATCCCTTCTTAGCCTTCATAATGTTTTGATAAAAGAGTGGATGGAGACACTTGTGAGGAGAAAATTTCCTACTTCGTCTTTTACTCTGCTGTCTTTTTCTTCTTCCTCATA
>NC_052513.1:17362397-17601695 GCF_014356525.2 Nilaparvata lugens | reverse complement strand
AGAGATTCGACAATGTTTTCACCTATCTTTCTCCACTGCCATTATAACGTGGACCCCACTATAGTATCTGATATCTCATTTTTAATAATGACTATCATTCAATTGCTTTTTCATTGTGTAATGACAAATCATCAATCAATATGGTACAAATGAATGAATATCAAAGACATTCCAATCCTTACAAAGGAATTCCACCTCATAAGAATCTGATTAGAATTTTTATTACAGTTCGAAATATTCATTTTTGTTGGCAAAAACTCAATGCATTCCTCGGAAGCTGTGACATCACATAATGAGTCTGAAGCATTCTTTCGATGATTTTAATTGACATTTTCATTGTCACTGAATATACTCAGTCATCAAACGACGAATTAACTCAACTCCATATTTTTCTATCTTCTTTTTTCTTTCTATCTTCTCCTATTTCTTCTTGTTTTTATTCTCCTCCTCCTCCTCCTCCTCCTCCTACTCCTCCTCCTCCTTCTTCTTCTTCTTCTTCTTCTTCTTCTTCTTCTTCTTCTTCTTCTTCTTCTTCTTCTTCTTCTTCTTCTTCTCTCTTCTTCTTCTTCTTCTCTTCTTCTTCCTTCTTCCTTCTTCTTCTTCTTCTTCTTCTTCTTCTTCTTCTTCTTCTTCTTCTTCTTCTTCTTCTTCTTCTCTTCTCCTCCTCCTCCTCCTCCTCCTCTTCTTCCCCCTCCTCCTCTTCCTCCTCCTCCTCCTTTCATCTTCTCCTCCTTCTTCTTCTTTTTCTTCTTCTTCATCCTCATCTTCTCCTTTTCTCTCTTCTGCTTCTTATTCTTCGCCTTCCTCTCCTTCCTTTTCTTCTACATCTTCTTCTTCTTCTCCTCCTTCTTCTTCTTCTTCTTCTTCTTCTTCTCCTCCTCCTGTCTTCTTCTTCTTATTCTTCGCCTTCCACTTCTCCTTCTCCTCTTCTCTTCTTCTTCTTCTTCTTCTTCTTCTTCTTCTTCTTCTCCTCCTCCTGTCATCTTCTTCTTCTTCTTCTTCTTCTCGTTCTATACTATATTCATTCCACTCTTTTCCACCATCACCTTCTCAAAACAGAAAAAACAGAAAATTTCCCCGTTTAGCAGTTTCTAATAAAGAGAGTGCAGCTACCATACATAACAAACGTTGATTACAAAGGAACACTACTCTCATTACAGATATTATCAACAATTCATAACTTCCCTTTCTTCTTTCTTTCTCACCTCTCACTCTTTTACAATTATTCACATTTCAACACTTTTTCCAGTGCCTTTTATATTTTGATCTTTCCGTAACCGTGTAGCTAAAGTAACATAATTTTCCTGCTAGCCTTTTCAAGTTATCTCTTTGTAGAACAATGTAGCTATAGGTCTATATTATAGAGACTTCCTTGGAACTGTTAGCCTTCCTGCAAAGAAAGCGTCTCATTCAAATAATTCTGAAAGTAAAAAGTGATTTACACTCAGCCAAGACATTTGATCTTGGAATACCTAGACCTGTTTTCAACTTGATTATTGGTATGATCAATTTTTACTTTCCTTCCCTTTTACCATAGGTAAGGAAAGTATTGCTTTCCGAAAAAAAAGGTACCCCAATTTCTAAACTTCTATACGTTTCAAAGCCCCCTGAGTCCAAAAAAGTGGTTTTTGGGTATTGGTCTGTATGTGTGTGTGTGGTGTGTGTGTGTGTGTGTGTGTGTGTGTGTGTGTGTGTGTGTGTATAGGTGCGTACAGACTTCGCTCTGCTCCGCAACCGAACGTCACTCCAGCAGAGCGATTGATGATCGACCGGGAGCAACAGTGGTTCGACCGGGGAACGCGAGAAGATCTAACATCTTCCGTAACGTTCATGATGGGTGCGTGGGAGGAGCGACTGTGGTTCGATGGAGGAACAAGGGCGGTACGAGGACGGAGCGTGCTCAGTGCGGGTTGGAAGAGCGTATATGTGTACGCAGCTTAACATCTTCCGTAACGTTCATGATGGGTGTGGGGGAGGAGCGACTGTGGTTCGATGGTGGTACGAGGACGGTACGAGGGAGGAGCGTGCTCGGTGCGGGTTGGAAGCGCGAATATGTGTACGCAGCTTATGAGTGTATGTGCGTCTGTGTACACAATATCTCATCTCCCAATAAACGGAATGACTTGAAATTTGGAACTTGAGGTCCTTACACTATAAGGATCCGACACGAACATTTTCGAACAAATGCAATTCAAGATGGCAGCTAAAATGACGAATATGTTGTCAAAAACAGGGTTTTTCGCGATTTTCTTGAATACGGCTCCAACGATTTTGATCAAATTCATACCTAGAAAAGTCATTGATAAGCTCTATCAACTGCCACAAGTCTCATATCTGTAAAAATTTCAGGAGCACTGCACCATCTATGCAAAGTTTGGTTTTAGATTCCTAATTATCAGGTTTCAGATACAATTTAAACAAAAAAATTCAAGTGGAAAAGATTGAGCATAAAAATCTCTACAATTAATGTTCAGTAACATTTTCACCTAAAATTGAAAATAAGCTCGAAATTCGAGAAAATAAGATTATTCAATTGCAAACTGTTGATTCTATTAAATCATTCACTATGAAGAGATAGCAGACTTCGTGTGTCTGCAGCGCTATTGTCCTGTCACCAGCTGGCTCAGATCTTAGAAAAGTAGACTTGAGATGCGCGGGAACACTAGCGTCAGTTGATAAATTCTCATAACGGCAAGGAAATAATTTGTGTGAGTGCACCACACCAGATTTTTTCTGATGATTTTCGTTTAGCATCATTCTCCACTTACCTATAAGTTATATCACAATAATATTGTGATCATGACTGTGCTTTTTCACAATATTTTTTCGTAATATTAACGTCATAAATCAAAGCTGCATTATCAATGCAATCGATTCTCATGATTTATTTTTATCAATTGATTTCAGTACTTTATTCTATACTTGTTGCGTTCTTGCAAGTTTGACTGTTTAAATAAGAGATAATGGATTATACAGGGCCTGTATAATAAGTAACCGGACTGACCTCAGGAAAGTTTTCTATTGGCAAAACATATACAATTTTTCTTCAGGAATCTTCAAAGTAGTCCCCATTGGAGTCGATAACACGTTGATACCGGATTTTCCAATCTCTGAACGCTCCCTGGAAGTCGGCAACCTCTATGCTGTCTAGAGCCCTCGTCGTAGCACGTTGAACGTTTTCCAGAGTCCTGAACCGCGTGCCCTTAAGCTGTCTCTTGATTTTTCACTTTTTGTGTAGTTGAGAAGTTGATATTGTGGTAATTATTCATATTGAATGAAAAAGACTAAGAAATTGTCAAAAAACCACTGATTTATTGATAATTAGAAAGACCAGTTTAGGTTATTACACCATTGTCAATCTCTTGATCTTGGGGAACGAACAAAAAGAAGTCCTGTGGTGCCATATCCGGGCTGTGAGTAGGATGTGGCAACGTTACCCTCGACTGTTTGGCCAACTGCTCGGTGACGAGCAGGCAGGTGTGCGACGGAGCATTGTCGTGATGGAGGATCCACGAATCAGCAATCCCCGGACGGACTCGATGAACCCGGGCGGTTAGTCGACGGAGCACCTCTCTGTAGGACTGGCTAATTACAGTTTGTCCGGGTGGCACAAACTCTTTGTGAACGGCCAGTACTACAGAGAAAAAAACTTTATTCCGAAGTGAAAAGTGAAATTTAAAGTATTGTGCTGACTATAAACTTAGTGTCCGGTTTCCCATTAGGGAACTTTGGACTATATACGGCGAGGTGCAAGTACCCTTGGGTCCCCCCACCATTCAAAGCCATACGCTAATAACATTAATAATACAGAGAAAAAAATTTCCTGAGGTCAGTCCGGTTACTCATTATACAGACCCTGTATGTTCTATGATTTATCAATTAATTGAATGTTTGAGTGTCTGAATATAAGAACAGTATATTAATTTGGGAATTTCATAATAATACTGAGGATGACGCTCACATAAGCTCTTAAACCTAGCGCCGCAGTGCAGGATGGTTTCTCACAGCTTGGCGTTGTTGTCATTTGAGATGGGTGTCTGGCTTGGAAGTGTTTCGGCCGCATTGCAGGATGAATGTTAACAGTTCCCGGAAGATCAACAGCTGGGTTTTTTTCGTTATTTTTCGTGATAGAGAAATTCTGATTGCAGACTCGTTCTCAGCGACCCCAAGTTTAGCCTAATGGCTCAGAATGTCAACAATGTTTTTAAATAATTAAAAATCATCATGAAAATTCATTAATATGGTAGTACACCAAGTTTCTGGAAACTTTTTACTGGTGACTGGAGTTTATAGGCAACACAAAAATAAAAATAATCGTGAGAAAGAAAACTGCTGATGACGCGAATAAGACCGTCACTCCATTGTTCTTTTGTCTCGGCTGCTTGGCTGAGCCTGGCTGGAGGGATCAAATAACCGACTGGTTTGATCTTTCGTCTGTCCGCTAGGCGGAACTACGCCGACCATTGCTGGGTGGAAGATGTTACTGCGGCCGCTCGCATTCCCACCAACGCTGCTATTATTTGCTGTCTCAGCACCTAGTCCGATTCAGCCAAGCAACCAGCCTGCACTGCGGAGCTAGGTCTTGTGAACGGGCAGTACTACAGAGAAAAAAAAACTTTATTCCGAAGTGAAAAGTGAAATTTAAAGTATTGTGCTGACTATAACCTTAGTGTCCGGTTTCCCATTAGGGAACTTTGGACTATATACAGCGAGGTGGAACCACCCTTGGGTCTACCCACCATTCAAAGCCTTACGCTAATAATAATAATAATAATAATAATAATAATAATAATAATAATAATAATAATAATACAGAGAAAAAATTTCCCGAGGTCAGTCCGGTTACTCATTATACAGACCCTGTATGTTCTATGATTTATCAATTAATTGAATGTTTGAGTCTCTGAATATAAGAACAGTATATTAATTTGGGATTTCCTAATAATACTGAAGATGACGCTCACATAAGCTCTTAGGCTTGTGCGTGGGTAGTAAGTGAGAGGGATGATGATGAGAGATGACGACTACTTTCCAGGTAGTCGGGACCGACAGCTTATCGTCTCCTCCGTAAGACGGAAGCATGCAATAGATAGGATGAGGAAGTATAGGGGACTCTTATATAATATAGAAGAGATAGCATGAGATATCCAATGGTATGTGTTTATGTTTCAAATTTCAAGCCGATTCTTTTTAACTCAAGGCGATTTCTGAATATATCACTGTTTTGGCCGAATCAAAGTACCTAAGATTTCAAGGATTTTAGCAAAAATTGAGATCGCGCACCACATTGGCGAAATTCTCTCCTATTTATTTATTTTATTTTATTTTTATTTATTTCAATGACAATTACAAATCATAAGGTATGATTCTCGAGCTATGAGGATTTGAAGATAAGTGATTTTTCTGCTCTCAGTGTGGAAGAAAGATTTTATGTTTTACTTTTTGTGTAGTTGAGAAGTTTATATTGTGGTAATTATTCATATTGAATGAAAAAGACTAAGAAGTTGTCAAAAAACCACTGATTTATTGATAATTAGAAAGACCGGTTTCGGTTATTACACCATTGTCAATCTCTGATAAACTAAAACTAAATACAAGAGCAGCAGAATTTATACTAGTAGGCGAGTACTGCTATTGGTCGAGGGCATGAACGCCTGCCATTGGCCTAGCTAGAAAGTCTCCTCCCACTCAACGGTGTGACAAAATGGCGGCTTAAGCAACAGAATCGCCATGATAATATTTTTTTTTTGACAACTTCTTTGTCTTTTTCATTCAATATTTTATGTTTTAGTGGATAACTCACCCTGTATTGTGGCGAAACGTCTCATATTATAGCACGACACTTGTTAGGTCAACCTCTATCCATAACCTGAATATTAGGGAATCTGGGAGATTTGCATTTTTCATGAAATTCATGAATAAAAAAACATCATGGATTTATGCAAAAATGGTGAGAATTAAAATCGCTCAAACTATCAGTAATGATAGTACTTGACGAAAGGAACAATAATTAATATGACATCACATTGGCGAAATTCTTTCCTATTCTTGAGTTGAGCTATAAGCATTTGAAGATGAGTGATTTTTCTGATCTGAGAGTGGATGAAAGATTTTATGTTTCAGTGGATAACTCATCCTGTATTGTAGCGAAACGTCTCATATTATAGCACAACACTTGTTAGGTCAACCTCTATCCATTGTCGAATATCAGGGAATCTGGGAGATTGCATTTTTCATGAAATCCATTAATAAACATCAAGGATTTTTGCAAAAATGATTGAGAATTAAAATCGCTCAAACTCTCAGGAATGATAGAACTTGACGAGAGGACCAACTTATGTCACCACATTGGCGAAATTCACTCTTATAGACTAGTAGTTCTGTGAACAGTAGACCTCACGCAGTATTCTCATCCACAAGTACCTGATTGAAACTATAGACCTTATGAAAATACAGCAATAGACTGGCTTCTCCACACATCTGTTTAATCACTTGTCAGCTGATTTATGATGAATAATTCTATAGTCTGATTTTTACTCTAATATTGGCGTATGAAGGAGGCTCCTTTTTCCTTGTATATTATCCTTGAAATGCAAAATTTCCAAAAACCTTGTATATACGTCGACGCGCAATTAAGAAAGGAACATACCTGTCAAATTTCATGAAAATCTATTACCGCGTTTCGCCGTAAATGCGCAACATATAAACATTTAGAGAAATGCCAAACCATCGACTTGAATCTTAGACCTCACTTCGTTCGGTCAATAAGATAGATAAAAATCATATTTGTATTAACAATATTCTCATCAAATTCACTGAATGTTACAGAAATGTATAAAATATTCATTCCAGTGATATATTACCATTTTTTATTCAAATAAGAAAAAGAGAGATTAGATGAGATTTATTTATTTATGTATGTTACATTATTTACTGGCTTATACACTAATTTATATTAAATAACGATAATCCTAGTTATTCAACGAATTTCACGAAGTATGAATAATTAATCAATGAGAATAAAAATATAGAATGCAATTACGATAATATAGAATAACGATAATTGACCGAGCGAAATGAGGTCTAAGATTCAAGTCGACGGTTTGGCATTTCTTGTAATGTTTAAATGTTTGAATGTTTATATGTTGCGCATTTACGGCGAAACACGGTAATAGATTTTCATGAAATTTGTCAGCTATGTTCCTTTTTTAATTTCATGTCGACGTAAATACAAGTTTTTTGGAAATTTTGCGTTTCAAGGATATGTAAAATCTGACAAAGCATTTATTGGAACGGTTCCACTTGTTACTCGTTCCGCTACTACGTAGACATCATGTCGTCATTTTGTCCGTCTGCGCTGGCCAGTGACGTCACAGTCACGATTCTACGGCACTGCTTTAATCAAGTTGGTTTCCTATATTATTCGTCGTGTTATTTGTCATTTAAATTTTAATATTTGTACTATTCGATTTTTTGGAATTTATTTTGTCTTAGGCATCTTACTTTCTAGATATTTGCTACTTTTCACCAAACGTTTGTAAACGTGTTATGTTCGTGGATGACATTTTCGTTTTCGTTTTTGTTGCTGAGCAGTGGGTCTGTTTCTTGTCTTTTGCAATGGTTCCTAGTCGAGAGTGCATCTACGCTCTCGGTCTAAACCTTTTATCCATATCCATCTGATCTATGAAACGTTTTAAAAGTGAATATTTCTTCCAAATTAATTCGTTATTCTATTCTTCAATTGTGATTAATTATTCATCAATTTCTTCACTTATTACTCTGATAAACTTTGTCAAAATTGCAACCTCATGTGGGCGTTTATCGCTATTATTTGATCTATGGAACGTTTTTAAAGTGTGAATTGCTTCTGCAAATTAATGCGTTTGTTCTATTCTCATTGTGATTCAAGATTCATCGATTTCTTTGCATATTTACTCTGATAAACTTTGTCAAAATTGCAACTCGTGGGGGCGTTTTCACTATTTATCTGATATACGGAAGTTTCTAAAGTGTGAATTACTTCTTCAAATTAATTGTTTATTCTATTCTTCAATTGTGATTCAAATATTCATCGATTTCTTCGCATTTTACGCTGATAAACTTTGTCAAGTTCAAAACCTCGTGTGGGCTTCAATTGCCATCTTGTAACAATTGGCTCACCTCGTGTAACCAAACTTTCAAGTGTCATCATCTCTACCGTTTGGAAATCATTTTAAAAATTCCTCAGCTTGAAGCTCGGATTATTCGTTTGGAATCTACATGCTCCTGTTCTCATTCCACTGGGGGATTTGCCTGCTGTGGTGGACGCTTCCATTCTTGTCATCGCATGGCCAGATCACATTGTCGCTTGTGATGTCATGTTCTTGGGTATTGCGGATTCATTGCCTGTCTGCATTCTCTCTTCAAAACTTTATTCAGGTTATGTAAAATGTTCTATTCAATTTCATTTAGTATGTATTACATAATTATTTTTTGATGTCTATATTGACATTCATTCACTGAGGCCACTGACGCCTATTAATGGTTTTATTGATGTCTATCTGACATTCAAATCACTGAAGGCCTATGCCGCCTATATAATTTACTCAATAGTAGCAACTTTTCATTGGATTTGACAGCTACCCTGGCTTTACAAGTGATATTTAAGGCCACTGACGCCTATTAATGGTTCTATTGATGTCTATCTTGACATTCAATTCACTGAGGCCACCGACGCCTATTAATTGATCTATTGATGTCTATCTTGACATTCAATTCACTGAGGCCACCGACGCCTATTAATTGATCTATTGATGTCTATCTTGACATTCAATTCACTGAGGCCACTGACGCCTATTAATTGCTCAATTGATGTCTAACTTGACATTTAATTTACTGAAGGCCTATGCCGCCTATATTTTTATGTATTCTATTTGTTGAGCACTATCTGCAGCTCATTGTCATTTGTTATTATTCATTTTGTACTATTGATGTCTATCTTGACATTCAATTCACTGAGGCCACTGACGCCTATTAATTGCTCAATTGATTCCGTTAATTGGGACATGAGATATCGTGTACACAGACGCACATACACTCATACACACACACATACAGACCAATACCCAAAAACCACTTTTTTGGACTCAGGGGACCTTGAAACGTATAGAAATTTAGGAATTGGGGTACCTTAATTTTTTTCGGAAAGCAATACTTTCCTTACCTATGGTAATAGGGCAAGGAAAGTAAATGACTGTTGAAGAGTTGAAACTAGCTGTGTTGAGATAAAATAATTTAATAATATATAATAAATAATAAATAAATAAATAATACTTGATAACTTTTATTGTGAAACGTATAAAGTAAGTAACGTGAAAGTAAAAGAGAGATTAGATTAGATTTCTTTATATTCATGTATGTTACAATATTTACTGGCTTATACACTAATTTACATTAAATGACGATAATGCTAGTTATTCAACGAATTTCACAAAGTATAAGTAATTAATCAATGAGAATAAATATAGAATGCAATTAGAATAACGATAATTGACCGAGCGAAGTGAGGTCTAAGATTCGAGTCGACGGTTTGGTATTTCTCTTAATGTTTAAATGTTTATATGTTGCGCATTTACGGCGAAACGCGGTAATAGATTTTCATGAAATTTGACAGTTTATGTTCCTTTTTTAATTTCGCGTCGACGTAAATACAAGGTTTTTGGAAATTTTGCATTTCAAGGATAATATAAAAGGGAAAAGGAGCCTCCTCCATACGCCAATATTAGAGTAAAAATCAGACTTTAGATTTATTCATCATAAATCAGCTGACAAGTGATTACACAGATGACGTGTGGAGAAGCCAGTCTATTGCTGTATTTCCATAAGGTCTATAGTTTCAATCAGGTACTTGTGGATGAGAATACTGCGTGAGGTCTACTGTTCACAGAACTACTAGTATAATAATGTGATGTAACTTCATAAATCGGCGGTGTTTCAACGAATAATTGTCGATTCTTTTAGGATATAAAATATCCTTCCCATTAACACACGACAGAGAGCGAGTCAGATGAAGGAGAGGGTTCCAATTTATTAGTAAATAAAATACAATCACAAGTTTCAGCATCACATATATTTATTTATTCTGAACATTAAAAAATGCATGTGGTGATAATAATTATGAAGAAAATACAATCGGAATGATTTTGAGATAGATACTTAACTATTACAACACATTTTTACTTGAATTGTTTTTTTAAAACAATCCAATAACACACAACAAACTTTAAAAACATAATTTTTGAAATAATAGCTTAAAACAAGTTGGATAACATCAGAGATTCTGAAAGTAATATCATTTCATGTGTTTAATGGTGCATTACCAATAGTCTTTACAAAGTCACAGTACAAAGAAAGACAGAGTAAATATATATGATTAATTTTTATCCTCCAAATGTTTATAGATGGGCTTCAGTTTATTTCAAATTATTATGGAGGTGAATTTCAAAAATATCTTTAGAATTCCATTTCTTTTTTCAGGATTGAAATAAGTTCAATTTTTACAACAGCTTAGTAGTTTAAAACAAATTTCACCATCTTCTTGATATGCTAACCATTGTTTTCTATCACACACATTCATTACCGAAGTATAACATTGATATAATTACATAGAATCCTAGAGATAGGCCGTATTCCTAGTATAACATTGGAGATATTGCTAGAATTTCGTAAAAAATGTTTGCAAAACAAATTCATTGTCTTAAAAAATCTAATAATTTATTAAGTGATGGAACACAATCTGTTTAGGAGAGTTAGCAAATTTTGTTTGGATAAATAATGTAAAAATTTGAATGAAATTTAAAAACAGTACCTAACTTGAGAATGAAAATATAATAATAAAGTCTGGATAGAAATATTATCTGAATTTTTTACTATAGTGAGGTCAACGTTATAATGGCAGTGGAGAAGATAGCAGAACAACGTTGCCGATCCTCTGTCTTGTCAATGCCTTCTATAGTCGGTAGCTGATACAGGTTTATTGATGTAATATTAACTGGTCATTCTCATTTAAAATAATCAATTATATTTTATTAAGCAATGTCACCTGGTCATATGGGACATATATATGAATCATATATTTATCTCATATTGATCAGGATTTTAGAGTTTTAATTTAGAAAAGTTTAATGAACAGTGTTTTTGTCTTTGAACGATCTTTGTCATCGACAGAAAGATTGTTTATTTCATTTGTTGTCAAAATTTATGTAGCTTCTCTTTTGTTTTTAATAACAAACGTGCCGCTTGTGCGACAGATAAAAATATGTATTTGAAATGGCTTTCATGTTTGGCATTGACTGAGTTATATTTAATACCCAAAATTTTTCTTTTGGTCGGTGTGTGAGCTCGTTTGTTAGGACTGTGAGTAAAGTCCGGCTGTTCTTCATAAAGAATTTCAATGATTAAGATGAAATATTTTGTTAATTAATCATCAATTCTACATAGTTAAAAGACGATCTGGCAACAGCACAAAGCGAGAAAGAGATAGCGCTATCCGCTTTGCTGAATGATGGACAAGGATAGCAATACCATTGCTAATCGAACACTGCCATTATAACATGGACCTTACTAAAGAGCTACAATATTTTTTAATGAGAAAATTCAGTCTAATGGCAAATTAAAGTAAAATAATATAATGGTATCACTGTTTTACAAAAAGACTAGGAACTGAATATTGAAAATTAGAGAAAATTACTGACGTATTACAATAATACTAAGTATATTGTCAAAGATAATAAAATGAGAAATAAGGATGATAATTCATAGTCAGGAATATCAAATATAATTTTTAAAAATGAGAAAATAGAAACTCCAATATTGTTGAAAAAGCTAATAACTATCAAGCATTTCCCCCAAATATTTCCCATTTACCATTTTCACCTCATTATAGATAATGATTTTCTTTCACCCCTTTATAGATAACGAACAATCATATTCCACCTATTATAGGTAATGATTAACCACATTTTCCCCATTATAATATAATTTAATACTTCCATGAAGTTTTAACACGCTTTGAAAATATTTCCACCCAACAATGATAAATTCCAGAACTATCCTTCAAAATAACTCTCTTATTCCAAGGAATATACTTGGATAATTCTTACAAGATACGTTATTTCAACAAGTTTCATAGAATATAATCAATTTTCACAAATAAGAATGATTATTTACAATATTATCTCTTACTTCCTTAACTGAGAAAACATCAATCTTTTTACAATCTATTAAAATAATTATTTCATGATATAACAACAATAATTATTTATTTTTAATAATACAAGGAACAAACTTCAACAAGAAAATATTATCTACACATGATATATATTATATATAGAGACAATTCAACATTTTCATGACTTTATGATTGATAATATACATGAATTTCAGCATTTTTTTACAAGAGATTCCAACTTTTATTTTAGAATATTGAATTAGGTTCGGTTATTAGATTTTTATGATAGTTTTAGCTCTGTACAAAGTAGACTAGACATTTTTACAGAAGTTCTCATTATAAAAAAATTTTAAATTTTGGAATGAATTTTATGGTAAGTTGATAGGAGATGAAAGACGTAGAGGAATAAATAATTATTAATTAATGAAGTAATTGAATGAATAATTACTATCAACTTGTCTCGCCATTATTCGACTAGAGAAATAAAGTTGGGTTCTCTCCAGGAGGTTTTGAGATTCAGTTTGAATTGTCAGATATCCTTGAGAATGATAGCAATGCTTTACATTCAACCAATTCTGACATTGAGGGATAAGAATAGTACCATTCAAAAATTTATCAAATAGTGAAATTTTAAAGAAAAAGTTGAAATAATTTTGACACAGGTTTATTTAAAATACAACATTTTGATTAAGAGAGAAAATGATTTAGATCAGAAAATGAGATGGACTGTATACCTATAGTGAAGTCAACGTTATAATGGCAGTGGAGAAAGATACCAGAACAACGTTGCCGATCCTCTGTCTTGTCAATGCCTTCTATAGACGGTAGCTGATACAGGTTTATTTATTTATTAATAATCATTACATTACATCAATTTTGGGAATAATCCCATTTGACAGGTAGCTTGTCAGTACTAATACTAATACGATAATACATACAATCAAAAAATAAAATATTCATTCAGGAAGTGTCAAGTATCATTGAGAAAAGATAATGATATATATTATATATATAAAAAAATCAATTTTCTTGTGAATAAAATTCTGAGATTGCGTATAGGCTTTATTCTAATAACATTTTTTTGACTGTCTGCTTGAATAGAATTACTGATTCAATGTTTCGAATGCTTATTGATGTAATATCAACTGTTCATTGTAGTTTTTAATAATCAATTCTATTTTATCAAGCAAGAAATAATATTTTTCAATAATTTCATAATGAATTTCCATAATAAAGATGAAGTATTTTGTTATTTGATTATTAATTCTACATTGTTGAAAGACGATCTGTAACAGAGCAAAGCGAGAAAGAGATAGCACTATCCGCTTTGTTGAATGATAGACAAGGATAGGATTACCATTGCTAATCAAACACTGCCATTATAACGTGAATATCACTATAGTATGGAAAAATTATTAGTTTAGGCAGAAAAATACAACTATAAAATCAACTACAAATTAATTATAAAATCCAACTACATAATATATTTCTTGATCATCAAATCGATACATAACAAGGGACGGTATTCAAACATTTAGATTAATTAATTAATTTATTTATATGTGGATACAATAACAAATCATATAAATATGATTGGGAAGGAGCAATTAATGTGACTAAGATTGACCTGTGACATATATTACATTTTTATTTGAGTTTGACAAAGGTTATCAAGTTATGATAATGTATTTTCTTCAGGATAAATATGGATTTCAAGGTATAATGTTGAGTTATACAAGGTTGAGTTAAGTTTAAGGTTACAAGTTTAAACATTTCCAGTACAAAAGTATAAAATTATGCAGCACCAACATATACAGAAAAGATGGTATCATAAGGTGCGTACAGATTTACGAGCCGCGAACATGAGCAATTCACTTTTAATCAGCTGATGCCAAGCTTTTCATATCTGTATCTTACCGTTTCTGTAAAGATACAGATATAATCAGCTGATTATAAGTGAATTGCTCATGTTTGCAGCGCGTATATCGGTACGCACCTTTATAAGCTGGTTTTTGAGTTCCATATTTTTGAAAATCAACTAGA
The DNA here is from genome assembly GCF_014356525.2 of Nilaparvata lugens. Classification (NCBI taxonomy): domain Eukaryota; kingdom Metazoa; phylum Arthropoda; class Insecta; order Hemiptera; family Delphacidae; genus Nilaparvata; species Nilaparvata lugens. The sequence continues at coordinate 17,587,444 of NC_052513.1, read as the reverse complement.
ATTTAATGAGATTTAAATTCCAAAATTCACAAGTTGAATTAGGCTAACAAAAAGGATACGGTACCTAATATATTATGCGGTATACTATTCTCGGGTCAATAGATAGTAACAGGATTTTTTGCACAGTTTTACACTAGAAGCTACAGCAAAAAATATATCTAGCATAAGACACATCTATAGAATTATTGTTTTTTACAATATTATTTGCAGAAGAAGCTAAATTCACTATAAGCATTTTTCCACACATTTTAATCTACCAACAGCAATTCATAGAATGATCAATTATAGAAAATAACTATAGTGAGGTACACGTTATAATGGGAGTGGAGAAAGATAGGAGACAACGTTGCCGATCCTCTGTCTTGTCAATGCCTTCTATAGACGGTAGCTGATACAGATTTATTGATGTAATATTTTTAACTGTTCATTCAAGTTTAAAATAATCAATTATATTTTATTAAGCAAGAAATTGTATTTTTCAATCATTTCATAATTAAGATAAATTATTTTGTTTATTAACTATCAATTCTACATTGTTAAAAGACGATCTAGCAACAGAGCAAAGCGAGAAAGAGATAGCGATATCCGCTTTGTTGAATGATAGACAAGGATAGCAATACCATTGCTAATCAAACACTGCCATTATAACGTGGACCTCACTATAGTACCCTATCCCTTGTAATACTAGTTATTTTATATAATTGAAAATTCAAGTACAGTATCTCTAAAGGTGCGTACAGATTTACGCGCCGCGAACATGAGCAATTCACTTTTAATCAGCTGATGCCAAGCTTTTTATATCTGTATCTTACCGTTTCTGTAAAAATACAGATATAGTCAGCTGATTAAAAGTGAATTGCTCATGTTCGCGGCGCACGTATCTGTACGCACCTTTATAGAAAACTTCAGCATAAAATAGTATAATATATATATATGCTATAGAGTTTCACTTCAATCTGACAGTATTCCTTATGAATAACGTCAATGCTCTCCATTCAAACAATACTGACAGATTGAGTAAATATCTAGGAGATTGCCTACATCACAGCCAGAATATTATAAGATTTTTTAATATTTTTTTTATGTAGTTGTGATTTATACATATTTTTTATAACAAACATTAAAAGCAGTGTGTGATGATAATAGAGTAACAGTCAATTTTAGAGAGTTTATATTCATCTTAATTTTGATTTAAATAACTGTCTAAGATCTCAACACTTTTTAGTTTATCTAATAGAGCTACTGATTCTAGATATCTATGTAACATGACATTTACATACATGAATAATATGTATGATTCTAACTGTACACTGCTAGGCTTTTTACAACATGACAATAGATTTTTATTTTCAACAATATTTATAGATTTTTCATTTTTACATGAATTTTTATTTTGAAACAAAATATTTCCAAAACTGTATGTCGAATCAGTGTGAAAATGCTGGTATAAATGGAGACATGAATATTGTTTAGATGAGATAATTTTTCAATTCATCAAAATACTTAATATAAATCAAAAGTAAAAATCAATTCATAGAAATATTCAATCAAAATATTTTTTCAATACACTACTCTAGAGTACAGATTAAATTATAGAGTAAAAATATTCTAGAGTGAGGATTGATAAATGGTTCATTGGTAGCCAATTTGAGGCAATAGATATCTATGAAGATGAGTATTTAGAGGTTGCAGTATCATCTTTGTTATAGGAGTTTGTCGGAATAAAAACTAAAATTCTTTTTTTAGTTAAAAGACTCTGATTTGAATCAACATCTCTTGAATATTTATAAAGAAAGAGATAATGTTTATAATATATATCATCTGTAACTGGGATGTTGATTGGATTAACTTGTACTGTTAATCATTATTGAATTTTAATTATCATAAAACCTGTCTAAAAAGCAGTCGTTAGGTCATGTGAGAGGCCCTGAAATTGATCAGTTGCGACCTGAAAACTCTGACACCAGACCTGAGCCAGCCAGGTCACACGATATTATTATTATAAGACAATTTAATCATTAGGAACATGATTCAGATACATATTCTGGCAAAGCTCGTACCACTTTATCATGTAGATCTCGAATAATATTCAAGTTATAATTTTTTAGATGACTGCAGTTTTATCTCAACCAAGACTAGGGGAATAATGAAAAATAAATTTAAAGTAAGAAAGTTGATAGTTGAATATGGCACACTTCGATAGGATAAAATTTGAAAAGAGAGAGCAATAACAAATTAATGGCACATTAAATACTGATTCGACACTAATGATATAAAATAATTATCATTTTAAAGTATCACAATTTATAGAGCAATAATATAATTAACAGTAATATTAGATTTTCTTCCCATTATGATAATACTTTTTACATAAAATTTACAATTTTCACTGCATCCAGTACTAGATAGAAATTTTTGAAATTCATGACAATTTACCAACCTCTATAACATAAAAATATGATAGTATTTGAAACTCTCAACTGTTTATATAATGTACAGTTTTCTCCTAATATTTTCAAACCATTAACAAGTAAATAGTATATACAATTTCATAGAAAGGAATAAATTTCAGTGATAATTGACTTTGTACAAAACATAGGATACAATCTTAGAAAAATATAAGGTACAACTTACTATATATATTCTTAGAACTTTAACACACTTATCATGAAATAGCTCTTAGTCTAGGATAGATAATCATGGTTTACATCACATAGTTTTCTGTTGTTTTTTTTCAATAGGCGTGTGATATTTACTCAATTCTATAATATTAAATTGTAACAGAGCGACCTATTTACATATTCTATCTATATTATTCACAATATCAACATTTATTCTAAACAAGATTCATGAGAGATTTATAATGGAAAATGAACGAGGGGTTTTGTTTGGGAACACAGTAGCTCCAACGGAAATACAGAATTCATTTTTTAATGATTTATTCTATTTTACTCATCAATGATACACATAATCAAAGAATGATTGGGGATAAGACTTAGTCCTTACTATTCAATTCTCAAATTTTGAATACGCAAATTTATAATGCAATCATTGGGACATAGATATATCAATTTTTTATTTATTTAAACATTGATAGATACAATATAATTCTCAACTATGCATGATTGGGGAAGGAACAACAGGCTTAAAGCCCAAAACTGTACCTTTCCCAAATTTTGATTACATTTTTTTAGGTTCATGTTGATTTAGTTAGGCTAATTTCACAAAATATTCTTGAAGAATTTAAATAACAATGAATAAAAAAATGTGACCAACTAGAATGTGGTAATTTTTTCGAATATTATAATAATGATCATCTATTTACAATCAGGAATGAATGAGTATCATGACATTTTTGATGCAATGATGTTAAGGCTGCTATCAGTTACTGGTATCAGTTATTTGTAACGTTTGCTCGTTCACAGTAAGTCATAAGTAGCACTTCTTATTTTAAATGTTACAATGTATTCAACTCTGCTGTGAAATTTATTCAACTGGTACCATAATGTATCAAAATTGACAGGTGTCATTGGTAACAGTTATTGGTAACGGTTACTAGCAGGTGATAACAATTACCGTACTCCTAGCTATCCTCGCATTTTTTGCGATTTTAACTGTTACAATGTAGCCTATCCAACTCTGCTGTGGAATCTATTCAACTGTTACCATAATGTAGCAGAATTGTGACTGGTATAATTGATACCAGTTACTAGTAACGGTTACTAGCAGGTGATATCAATTACTCCTAGCTATCCTCGCATTTTTTTTGCGATTTTAACTGTTACAATGTATTCAACTCTGCTGTGGAATTTATTCAACTGTTACCAAAATTGTGACAGATATCATTGATACCAGTTACTAGTAACGGTTACTAGCAGGTGATATCAGTTACTCCTAGCTATCCTCGCGTTTTTTGCGATTTTAACTGTTACAATGTAGCCTATTCAACTCTGCAGTGGAATCTATTCAACTGTTACCATAATGTAGCAGAATTGTGACTGGTATAATTGATACCAGTTACTAGTAACGGTTACTAGCAGGTGATATCAATTACTCCTAGCTATCCTCGCATTTTTTTGCGATTTTAACTGTTACAATGTATTCAACTCTGCTGTGGAATTTATTCAACTGAGACCATTATGTAGCAGAATTGTGAGTGATATCATTTTCAGATACCATTTGTTACCATTTGACGTTGTAATGCATTTGATGTTCTCTTTTGCTGCTACAATAAAACATTTATTTATAACAGTTACTAGTAACGGTTACTATCCGGCAATATCGGTTACTCATAACAATAACTGTATGTGGTTATTGTTCGGTTATTTTTTAACAAGAACATTGATACCAGTTACCCAGTTACTATTTGCAACAAGTACTTATCATTGATACTAGTTACTATATGCAACAAGTACTTATCATTGATACCAGTTACTATATTATGCAACAAGTACTTATCATTGGTACCAGTTACCAGTAACGGTTACTAGCCGGTGATATCAGTTACTCCTAGCTATCCTCGCGTTTTTTGCGGTCGACACAAAGCAAAGACCATCGTCACAGTTTTTCGCTCTTCTTATCGGTGGAACTGTTATTTGTAACTGTTACGGCTGGAGCCGATGCTGGTGGACTGTATTCACTCATTGGGAACGATGTTGTTCTTTTCGCTGACCTGTGGTAACAGATCCAGAGAAAACAGGGATTAGTACTTAGTAAAATCATTTTGATAGTAGTGAAAAATTGCCATAAAGTAGCCTATGATAGACTTTGGTACTATAGTGAGGTCCACGTTATAATGGCATTATTTAATTAGCAATGGTATTGCTATCCTTGTCTATCATTCAATAAAGCGGATAGTGCTATCTCTTTCTCGCTTTACTCTGTTGCCAGATCGTCTTTGAACAACATAGTATTAGGCTAATTATCAATTAACAAAATATAAAATTTCAATCATGAACATTTATTATGAAATTATTGAAAAATATTATTTTTGCTCAATAAAATATAATTGATAATTTTAAACGAGAATGAACAGTTAATAAATACTACATCAATAAACCTGTATCAGCTACCGTCTATAGAAGGCATTGACAAGACAGAGGATCGGCAACGTTGTCCTGGTATCCTTCTCCAATGCCATTATAACGTGGACCTCACTGAAGTATGACATATTAATGGTTTATTATACCACATTGTGTTCATACTCTAGTCTCTAGATCACGTAAACTCCATCAATCGGAAGATTTTATTTGTAATTACATTTATAAGTCCATATTCATAAAATATTTTAAAGCTGCGTTTACACCAAAGTTAATAACAAAATGTTAATAACTTAATCCTTATATATTATATTAGATTAAATAGATCTTATCATACACATAATGAACATATGTGTTTGCCAAGTTCCGTTCAATCTAATAGAATCTATAAGGATTAAGTTATTAACATTATTTGTTAATAACTTTTTGTGTAGTTGAGAAGTTGATATTGTGGTAATTATTCATATTGAATGAAAAAGACTAAGAAATTATCAAAAAACCACTGATTTATTGATAATTAGAAAGACCGGTTTCGGTTATTACACCATTGTCAATCTCTGATAAACTGTTTATCAGAGATTGACATTATAATTATTAATTATTAATTATTAATTAAATTATTGATAATTAGAAAGACCGGTTTCGGTTATTACACCATTGTCAATCTCTGAAAAACAGTTTATCAGAGATTGACAATGGTGTAATAACCGAAACCGGTCTTTCTAATTATCAATAAATCAGTGGTATTTTGACAATTTCTTAGTCTTTTTCATTCAATATGAATAATTACCACAATACCTCTGATAAACTGTTTATCAGAGATTGACAATGGTGTAATAACCGAAACCGGTCTTTCTAATTGTCAATAAATCAGTGGTTTTTTGACAATTTCTTAGTCTTTTTCATTCAATATGTTTATATCTTTTTCAAACTGTTTATCAGAGATTGACAATGGTGTAATAACCGAAACCGGTCTTTCTAATTATCAATAAATCAGTGGTTTTTTGACAATTTATTAGTCTTTTTCATTCAATTTGTTAATAACTTTGGTGTAAATCCACCCAGCTTTATACATTCATTGTACATTGATAGATATGTATTACAAATGTGCAGACATTCAATATCATATATCATTAAAGACGATTGATTGATTAGCTGCTTTTATTAAAAACCTAGGAGGGCGAAGTTGGGGCGCAGCCGGCCCTCTCTTACACTTAACCCTCAAATTTACGATTGGGAGAGAAGAAAAAAATACATTTCTCATCCTCCCTTAGAAAATGATCACTAATGCTCTTCAGCTTCATATAAGCATAAAAAAAATATTATTCTCATATCATCAAGAACTTGGATTACTCAGTGGCGAACGCTTGGTTCTACTGTTGGACGGGTGACCGCTTGTTAGCCAGTAACATTTTTACTTATGTGCTTATAATAAGACACAAAAGGAGAAGTTGATTTCAGACCTTATATTACAAACAAAAAATGATAATAAATAAATATTGCATGACTTTGAAGAATGTATGGATAATAGTTATATTTATTTTTTACTTTTTGTGTAGTTGAGAAGTTGATATTGTGGTAATTATTCATATTGAATGAAAAAGACTAAGAAATTGTCAAAAAACCACTGATTTATTGATAATTAGAAAGACCGGTTTCGGTTATTACACCATTGTCAATCTCTGATAAATCTCTGATGAACATTGTTTATCAGAGATTGACAATGGTGTAATAACCGAAACCGGTCTTTCTAATTATCAATAAATCAGTGGTTTTTTGACAATTTCTTAGTCTTTTTCATTCAACAGTTATATTTATTCTCTATTGATTCATACAATAAGTACATCATTAAAATGTTAGGGAGAGAAAAAAAGGTAACTTTGTGCTATTCCTCTCCCAAATTCAGATAAGGTTAAACATAGTCCGAAATAGGGACTATAAAAATAGAAAATGATTGAAAAATATAAAATATCTATATAAATAGAGAATAAAAATATTTTTTTTAAATATTGATGTGTGTATAACAAATTATTTAAAAAATATCTCATTTTAAACTAGAAACGATAACGATTGAAAATTCAGTGAATCACTGTGAAACAAAACAATGCTCTACTATTTTCCAATGTGATTTCTATAAGAGTGCTTCAAAATCGGATAACTGTGAGAACACTGTTGTTTTACTGTGTAGGAATTAAAGTTCTATAATGATTTATAATAATGTTCTTTATCAATAGTAAAGTTCTACATTATTTTCAAGATCTATGTACTGATTTTCAAATTATTTCATTTATCAAAGATCAAAAAGAATTGAAACACAATTGAACTTTATGAACTTGAAGTTGTTTAATTGAAATTGAAATAGAATATCTTTATTAAGATACTAGAAATACTTCATTATAAAATTGTATTTCTTCGTTAGGGCCACTCTTGAATATAAATAAAAATAGGAATCTAAGTAAATAATTTTAGTAATAATTTTGAAAAGGGTGCTTAGATTTCTATTTTATATCCTTTATAATTGTATTGGTTGTAGGTTTTTTATGATTCCCACAAGAAATCCAAGATATCCTATCAGATAGAAGTAGATATATTATAAACTGCGTTCTAATCAACACTCAGAATCCACGAATAACAACATAATGTGAAAGAAATTGTGTGAGTAAAAACGTTGAACTTTGAATTAATTATTTTTGAATGAATTGAACATTGAAAAGACGAGTGATTTGTGAATGTGTGAGTGCCTTGAATAAATTTCATGAATGAAATCAACCTCAAGTTCATGTACTCGTAAATTGGATAGCAAGTCGAGACTCCACAAAAAGGTCGGCAATAGCTGCAAGAAAACAATTTGATAATAATAAAATAAATAATTTGATAATTCTTCTGTTTAGAAAAAAAATAATAGACTTGGAAAAAATGTTGCAATTTGTTATCAATTTTGATTATTTTCTAATTTTTAAGTGAATTGACGAAATAAAATAAAATTCATTTGATAGCCTAGGTCTTTCTATTTGGAAATACTATGTTTTAATGGCCACAGAATGTCGCGTTTTGTTCAATTTTCAACGGATTAAGATATCATTATTTATACCTACTTGAATGTTTTCAAAAAATTTATTTCCTGTAGTTGAGAAATTTCTTGAAAGACAAATCCCTTAAATTCACTCAAATAAATTTGTATATTTATACGAAACATACATGATTGTGATTCCTTTCCTTAGTACGTCAATTTAACCATCCATTAATATTATTCCTCCCATATCCTGAATTATCCATTGTGTTAATCCTTTTACATTGTATTCCAAGTATATGATATTCTAGCCATCAAAGGTTGATATTTATCGATAAAACATGTTCATTACCAACGCTGAAAGAAAAAAAAATAAATTGGAAGATTCATCAATACGCTGTAAAATAAATTGAGATTTGACACTGCTTATTTCACACTGAATAGTTCAATTTCCTTATTATTGATACAGTACTGAAAAATCATTTTTTTAAATAAATTCCGAGTGAAATTATATATTTGAAACTGTTTATTCTACACTGAATATTCCTGTAAATACATTTTATACTGTAAATTTACATTTACATTTAAATTTTATACATTTTACAATAAATTCTGAGTGAAAGTTCAAGAAATAGTTTTTATGTATAGAGATTTAAACATTTATTTCTGTGCTTAAGAGAAATTTTAGAAGTGCTCTGGAGAAATTTGGTGGTGATAGAAATAAATAGAAAATATACAGCAGTGCAGAGCATGCTAAATATTTGATAGATATTTTAGCAGCCAATTATTGAAAAGTGCAGCATGAAACATTCATATAAACATCAAGATGAAAAATTTCCACATTATTTGTAAGGTAACATCTACTACACACATATACATATATTATAGAGAACCATGCTAGAAGTTCATACTTTTTTGGAGTTTCTAATAAAAAATATTAATGGGAATTAGTTTCAACAATAATCATTCACATACAGTATAATAATTAAAATATAAACTAGACTGGAAATAGTGATACTATTGTTTCTTATTCTCTAAACATGTTCTCTCCTCTCATTTTAAAGCAGCTGAATAATGCTTAGTTTCAATACGCTGTTCCAATTGAATTACTAATTCATTATTCAAGCAAATAGGAGAATAAATTATGTTTGTTGAATTCATCAACACTGATTTCAGAGCAAGATATTGTATCTATAGATCAGTAACATTTCATTATTAGTTCTCTAGAAACACTGAAACTCAGGTTCTTGAGAAAATCCTTACCATTTTTCCATCAAGCATAGAAAATTTGATAAGCAAATAATAAAATTCAGAAATCATTCAAATTCCAATCAACAGAGAAATTGACATGCTTTCACATGAATTTTCATTTTACAATGACCATTGATTTAATAGCATGCTTTCAGTACAAACATACAATTTATAGAATAAACATGCAACTCATAGAGTTCACGAACATGCAACAGAATCTCAGTATAGAATAGAAGTAAATAATTTCATTAGGAGTATGCAAATCTGCATGCAAAAGTTGAAATAGATTGGAATTTTATTATAAAATAGGCTGTATAAAATAAATTATATAATTTATTTTATATAATAGTGTAGAAATGTCCTGAGAAAGATGAAGATTGAAGAAATTGTAGAATAGTGTATATTGGGAGATTTTTTGGATATAACACCCACCATAATATATAATAATGTGAGGTTTCTTAGTTGTACAGTATATTGTATCAATTCTTATTTTGTTTATCTCATTTATCGTACTTTTTCCAAGTTATTTATTGTTATCTCTGTGCCCTATTTATTTTTATTCTTCTCAGCTTCTACTTTCTTATCGAATTTTTCTGGTATTTATTCTTAATTTATACTACTCTTACTTATTATTATTATTTGTTTTGATTATTTCCACTATGTATCTCAACGTAGAGAGGGAATAGATTATGCAATATGGTATTTAATGTGAAATAAAAATGTGAGGTTTCTTAGTTGTACAGAATATTGTATCAATTCTTATTTGTTCATCTCATTTATCGTACTTTTTCCAAGTTATTTATTGATATCTCTGTGCTTTGATATTGATATTCTCATTCTTCTTGGCTTCTAATTTATTATGGTTTTTTTCTGGTATTTATATTCTTAATTTATACTACTCTTACTTATTATTATTTGTTTTGATTATTTCCACTATGTATCTCGACGTTGAGAGGGAATAGATTATGCACTATGGTATTTAATCTTGTATAATCATTTATTATAGCCTTATAGTATTTACTGAAAGATTCATACAATTAAAATAATAATGGAAGATCATATTGTAATACAACACATTCTTCTCTCTATCTTCTACAAATTGCTAATTTTCAAAACTTACTCAAAATTATTCATCTTTGAAAATACTTGCCAAGTGATTGCAAAAATAATAATTGCTGTATCATTATCAAGGTCTGGTTGTCTAGGGAAGTTTTTTATTGTAATGAATGTCTTTGATTGGAAGGTAATAATATTTCAACTGATTATAACTTCTAGGTATATTGATATTATAATATAAACAATCAAGCATGCTCTAGATGTCCACTGATGGATAAAATAAAAAAAGACTCAACCAATAACATTATATCTTTGAAAAAATGTGGATTAGCAAAATGAATCCAGTTGATACGGTATAGGCTATAACAAAAATACTCATTAAATTATTGAAACCATAAAATATTAATTCAATCATCTATGTTGGTGTATTAAGCTACATTCATATCCATAACATTATTGGTTAATACGAATCCGTGGAGAAAATATAACTGTAACATAAACTCAAATTCATGGACTCCATAACCCAATTGTGTCGTTCTACTATGAAGAAAATATAATGTAATCTGTGGAGAAAATATAATGGATAACATAAATTCAAATTCACAGACTCCATAACCCAATTATGCCTTTCTACCATATCCATGCCATTCCTACAACCAATCCAACGATCATTACCCATAATAAGATATTTTAAAAATATTTTCAATTCCAAATATTTTTGTTATTGTGTCATGTGTGACAAGCAAGACCAAGCTGAGTGAGAGTCATGGCGCAAATAGGAACAAGTAACTTTTTGTAACACACAGTATCAGATGGAACCGTACACAGCTTCTGTTTGAAGGGTCTAACTTGTTTACATGAGTTACATAATTGGAACAGTGGAAATGCAGCTTATAGGAAACCCAGAATGGGGAACGGAATTTCAAATACTTGCTGAGGATGGACAAGAAAAAATAGCTGTTTAGTTAGTATCACGAATTCAATACTTCCTTAGAAATACAACTTGTTATATGGATACTCCAATTTATTTTTATATGATACAAACAATGAACTTCAATTTGCTTCCAGATTTATACTCCTATATATATAATTTGTATTTATTTATTTATTATTCTAATTTTTACAATAAAGCACTGAATGGGAGAGAAAAACTAAGGATACTCTTTGTACTATTTCTCTCCCAAATTTGGATATTATTTTAAAAGTCCGAAATGAGGTTATGATTCCACTTTTCTGAAATTTAGTCCTTTTTCACTCAAAAACAACAGAAACTAAGAATTTTGAAGGTTGAGAAACTGGATAGAAAACGAAAATATTACACTCAAATCACTAATCATTGAAACAAACAACTCATGAACTTTAGCTCGCTTCTATATGGACAGTCCAACCTATTCTCATATATGACAAATCCTAACTTCACTCACTTTTATAGGAATATTCTCATCTATTTCTGTTATGCAACGCTTCAACATCAACTCACTTTCATATGAACACTCCCATCTATTCTCAACAGTTACTGTTACAAACCCTACACTTGACTCGCTTATTATAATATTGCAAAGAAAATATAATATTGTCATCTATTTGTGTTTTACAACTTTTCAACTTCAACTAACTTCTATATTATGCACTCTCCCGTTCATTTCGATGGATAATAATTCACTAACAACTGTAAAAACTATTCTATTCGTTGCAGACAAACCGTAAACCGAAAACTATTCCTACACTATCACAGCAACCTATCTCTACGTGTTACGATCCTTGATCTTCAACTAGGCTCTTTATGAACACTCCCGTTCATTCCCATGTGTTTCAAAAGTAAACCTGACCTTATTCCCTGCAACTTATTCCTATATGAAAACTCCCACCTGTATCCATGTGTTACAAAAGTGACAACGCTCCTATTTGCGCCCTAGAGGGTGTATTATGTTCGTGTGTCGTCATCATTCAAATTCCAACTCCAATTCTTGCTCCATCTATTTTTTTATTTTTTTTACCTTAAAACACTCAGCTTCCCGTTGCTTGAATCATAATTCTTGAGTTTAATCTCAAGATTTACACAAAAAAGACCTCTCCTCATCCTCAGGGGTGGGGCAAATTTTCCAAAAAACTGGGGTTTTTCGAAAAAACAACTAAACTTGCAGAATCAGTGATCAGACCTCGGACCGTTTCGAGGCTATTCCCGGGCCGCACCTGTTTTCAAAATTTTCAAAATTTCAATTTTCAAAAAAAATCTAGTTTCAGTTTTGGGGTAGCAAAGAATGGGGTACCTTAAATGGAGATTCTAGTACGAGAATACAAATTAAAAAAAATTAAATTACAAAAAAAGAAACATTTTATAGATTTTTGAGTTTCAGTCTCTATAGTACTAGTACGAGGATACAAATTCAAAAAAACTTCAATTACCAAAAAATAGAAACATTTTATAGATTTTTGAGTTTCAGTCTCTAGTACCAAAACGAGAATACAAATTCAAAAAACTTCAATTACCAAAAAATAGAAACATTTTATAAATTTTTGAGTTTTAGTCTGAGGGGTAGCATAGACGATAAGTAGATATTATAATAAAGATTAAATAGAAAAATATTCGAAGAGTATACTCTATAAAGAAAGAATATTATTATATAGGTACTTCTAAGCTAGAAAGTTGTTTGAAAAGCATGTTTCAGAGAATTTAATATATTAAACAATTAACGATTATTCCCCATTTCTCCCACGAAATTATAATGCATTTGTTTATTTATTTGTTTATCAACACATTGATACATAGGTTAGAATATAATTCTCAACTATGAATGATTGGTGGAGGAACAACAGGCCTGAAGCCCAAAACTGTTCCTTTCCCAAATTCAGATAGAAATTGTCCAAAAATAGGTTATGTTACAGATATTGATAGCCTTGTCTTGTAAGGAGATTACACTCCACTGAATTGATAATTTTATCGTATATTTTTCAGTCTTGAAGTAATTATTTAGAATAAAAATCTCCACTATTATAGTATTAAAATAAAAAGACTAAGAAATTGTCAAAAACTACAGATTTTATTGAAAGTTAGAAAGACTGGTTTTGGTTGTTATACCATTGTCAATCTCTCTTAAACTAAAACTATGGTGTAACAACCGAAACCGGTATCTCTAACTTCCAATAAAATCTGTTGTTTTGACAATTTCTTAGTCTTTTTATTTTAATATGAATAATTGCCACAATATCAGCCTCTAAACTGCACAAAAAGTATCATTATATTATGAGAATCAATTTCCATCATTACATATCTGTCAGAGAAATCTGAGTCGAAAAAACAAATTTTCAAACACTTGTTCTAAGTAGTAATATAGAATATTACCATAGATAAACAATAGCGTAAGTAGATATCCCATGGTATAGGGCGTTTATGTCGCAACTTTTACTGTTATCTCAAGCCGATAGTCCACGTAGTTCTTTCCCGTGAAGCTGTGTGACACTGGTAGTCTCTCATACTGTGCCGTTCTTACACTCTCACCCCAACAAAACAGTAAAAACCGACAGTAATCGATAATAATCGGCTTGAGATAACAGTAAAAGTTGCGACATAAACGCCCTATACCATGGGATATCTACTCATGCTATTGTTTATGATATTACTAACAAGAATAAGGAGTCTTTGAAACTTTTAAACTCTATTATTTTATAATTGTTTGAAAAAAAATCAGATAAACATACTTTTCAAACACTTCTTCTAATAGAAATCACTAACAACTTGAAGAATCTATCTTTAAAAACTCACTAAACACATAATTTCCACAAAATTCGATAATTATTAACTTTGAATACATGCATATTATATATTTTCTCACTACAATAAAACAGCACAGTCTACTGTTTAATTTACAAGACAAAAGCCACGATTTAGCATGTAGTAATGAAGAATAAAATGAATTAAATCATAAATAATTCCAAGTTCAATCAATCTAAAATCTCTAGTCTATTTGAGATTTAGATAGATTTCCTCCAACAAAAAAGCATAACAAAATGTCCTGATATTGATTAAATTTTATTGTATAATCGATGCTAAAAATAAAATATATTCATCAAATGGTATTATTATATTATTGAAATCTCAGAGAATAATCCTAATGTTTTTACACACCAATTATGAAATCTCTTGTCTAGAATTTGAGATTTGAATTTCAAGCACTTCAAACAGCTCTTGCTCATATTAACTGAGTAAAATATTTATTAAAAAAACACTATAATATTTAAAATCGCCTAGTACACTATTATTAAATCAGCCTAGAATATAATATAATATTACTCAAACTTTGAAATCTCATGTCTTATATTTGAGATTTATAATCTTCTCCCCAACGTAAAAGCAGTAAAAAATTGTCCTTATATTTATCCAAAAATCGATCAAAAATTTACAAAACATACTATCAAACACCTTAGAAACGCCTTGTACACTATATCAATGTCTAATCAGCCTAGCATTTATTATTCATTTTCTTGTAGAATCAATGAAGTATATGGTTATCTTGTTTTTTATTCAAAAATACAAAGCACTAACTTGATAATTATCGTTTTTTCTATTATCACACTATTAATGCCTAATCAGCCTAGAATAATTTCCATTTTCTTGTAGAATTCATGGAGTATTTGGATATCTTGTTTTTCATCCAAGAATACAAAGCGCTAATTCTCATTTTTTCTATCATTGTTTCCACTATTGAAGCCTTCTTATTAGAGATTTTTAAAGTGATATTTACCGTAAACCACACTACATCGTTCAGTATTGAACTGGAAAACGGAGAAAATTTTCAATGAGAGTTGAAGAATTTTCGAACATTTATGAAGTTTTTGTGGGATATAACACATGAAAAATGTTCAAACACTACCATGAGAATGAGGTTTTTATGCTTGATATCAATAAAATATAGTAGTTCAAAGAACAAGCCTAAGATAAGATCCTCGAAGAATTGACTAAGATTTGAATGGGTAGAATAGGAATAAGCTATAATTATATTACAAAATAAAAGGCAGAGGTCACATTTCTGGAAGATTTTTCTAGAACCTATTCTTCTATATTTAGAGGAAAGGCTGTTGAAGCTACTTCGGAAAACAGCAAGTTCTGAAGAGATGGTATTATAGTCACAAGGGAGATTCAATTTATTATTTATTTAATTGTTGGGGAATATCTACATAGTTTCGAAAAATATTGTAAATATGAAAACAGTTTCTTGTTATAAGGAATAGGAAAGTACGATCGAAAATTTGAATAATCTACATAGATTTGAGAGAGCCAATAAATTGATAGAGAAAAAAAATAGATAATACGATTTATAATAGATCTACAGGGTGACACAGAATAACGGGAACTTCTAGAAACGCCATAAAACATTAGTGGGAAGGGCAAAAATGATTTTATTCAAACTAATGTGAAGTTCAAGACTTGACATTTGAGAATCATTAATAGCATCTATCACTTTTTGACAATTACTTCCTCAAGATGGCTTCCTCCTGAACGAATACACTCTTAAAATCTGTGTTGACGATTCCTCATTGATCGCTGAAACATCTGCGTTTCCTGGTCCCATGATCTGTCCACCTGCGATTTTCTGTTTGTGGAGCTATCTCAAATCAAACGTTTTCACAACTTGACCAATAACTGTGGTTGAATCATAACAGACGATTCAAAATTAAACTAACAATATCCCAGCTGAAATGTTGCAGGAATTGTCAACACAGATTTCAAGAGTATATTCCTGCAGGAGGAAGCCATCTTGAAGAAGTAATTGTCAAAAAGTGATAGATGTTATTAATGATTCTCAAATGGCAAGTCTTGAACTTTACATTAGTTTGAATAAAATTATTTTTGCCCTTCCCACTAATGTTTTATGGCGTTTTCAAATGTTCCCGTTATTCTGGGTCACCCGGTATAATAATAATGTTATTTATTATTCACATTAAGAAGGAAGTATACTAATAGTTTGATGGTTTTAAATTATTTGACTACAAAGTGGTTTAGAATTGATGGATCTCAACGATATTTTACAATTTGTAATAGATAAGAGCTAGAATAACAAAGGGGTTCTAAAATATAATCTGTAATAATAGAAGGAAAGCTGATGATTAGGGAAAAATTGAAAAATAATTTATAGGCTATAATATTGATGACTTGATAAATTTTAAAATGATTTCTAATTCTACAGTTTTCAGGCTGCTCAATTTGATCCATGAGGATACTGGATCACATTATACAGAAATTATATACCGTATTTAAAAATTAGAAATATATCATATATCATATTATAGAAATTCGACTCATTGTCCGTGTATAGAACAATGCTTGAAGGCTCAGTAGCTCTCATTTCATAGGACAATACGATTAAAGACAACAACACACAAGAATTCTTCAAGCTACAAGGAAATAAAAAATGGGAAGAATTAAAAACAGGTTAATACAACATTGATGTGTTATCTACATAGATTCATAGAGAAAAGATAGCAAATTAAGCTATATTTGCTATTTCAAGCTAAGATATAACTATAAGCTATCGTTTCTCTATGATGAAATTCACACTCAAATAATAGATTGTGTAAACAACGTTCAAAGTGTACAAAGTAGAAAAGAGAGATTTTGACAGAAGAGAGACAGTCGTGGAAGAAAACTTTTGAATAATAACATGATGATGAAAAAGTGTATCATATAGCAGAACAACTTTGAACAATTTATCTATAACTTTCAATGTTATTCGACCATTCCGCGGATAAAATAATCAGGACTAATTTATCTATTCAATTCTGCACTGAGGCAAGTTTGCAGAAAAGCCTGTTAAACTTTAATCATGAATTAAATAACGCCACTGGAGCTTATCCTGTATTTTTACAGAAACGGTAAGATACAGATATAAAAAGCTTGGCATCAGCTGATTAAAAGTGAATTGCTCATGTTCGCGGGGCGTATATCTGTAGGCACCTTTAGATGAGAAGGCTTCTCTGATTGGTTCTCTTGGAATTAATCACGGTTAAAATTTGATAGGCCTTTGTGCAACCGGGCCTGAGTGTTTGAATAGTTTATAGTCAGTAAAAAATTACTTTTGAATTGGAGGGATATGCGCAGTGACTGGTAGGGAGGATACAACTGCGGTGATGTTGCCGTTCTAAGCCGGCCAGCGTTCTCCAGTTTCTAGTTAGTGTTCAAGTGCTCATGATACACATACGAAGTTTCCTCTCAGGAAGCACTGAGTCGACTGAGTCTAATCGACAAATTGGCAGCTGCGCTTCTACCTATGACTCTATTCATCACTGTAATTTATTTATTTATTCATTTATTGTATAAAACACTTAAGTCATAATACAATTATGACATTGGAGGAAAAAATAGGCTGAGCCTGTACTATTTCTCTCCAAAAAATTCGATAAAATGTTAATGTTGTCCAAAAGTTAGGGTTATGTAATCATACACTGCTTTTTCACTTGATTTTCGGTCCAGGAATAATGATTTGAAAATTTTGAATTTTGAAGGTTGATGTTGTAAATGAATCACAGAATATATCACAATAAATTAAAAACTTAAGAAATATTGATCATAACTGGCTGATCTCCCTCCACTTCTTTGCACCGCATATTCCATCAAGTCAAAAGTAATTTTATCTTTCTTCTGTATAGGGCTACTTGTAATATAAATAGAAATAAAAATAAAAATCTCAGTACCATTTTGGAATTATTTAATCATAACATTTTTCGGACATTTATGCCATTTTCAAGTGATCACTTACCGTCGAATAATAAGTGACCTAAGTGATCACTTGAAAATGGCATCAATGTACGAAACATGTTGTGATTAAATAATTCAAAAAGGGTACTGAGATTTTTATTAAAAGTAATTTTGTATGGACTATAGACACTTTTTTCCATTCTCATCGCTTTCTACACCGCATCGCATTCTCACACGACACCTAGAATCTCCTCCAATTGGCTGTGAATCAGCTGTTTTGGTGAGGATCAGCCTCAATTCTGAGTGTCAGCTGATAATCGGTAGGGGCAAAACCACATTAGGCGTTTTCAGACTAGTCGGCAGGGCAGGAAGCTTTCCGATCGGCTGATTGGGTTGGCGTACCGGAATCAGCTGATAATCAGCCAATCGAGGCCGTCTCCTGCCCTGCCGACTTGTCTAAAAACACCTGGAAAAAACGTGTAAAATATAGTATATTCCTCAATTTTGCAAGATTTTAAGGGAACTACTTGTCGTACCTGCGTCGGCGGATGGATACATTGTGGCTGAAACACCCTCTAGGGACTAGCACCATGCGCGCATTCCCTTGCGCAGGTCGCGAGCCGCCATGACACATGAGGGTGGCGAGGTGGGCGGCATAACCCTCACTCAGCACCACTGACTGCTGATGGTGTTTCTTTGACACCTTCCCCACTATGAAGATTTGTTTCGGCTTCAGTCCTATGGAGGTGTAGACACTGATATCCTTGCTGCTACCATAGGCTGCGTGGATAAGGACGCCGTGTTCCTAGACAAGAAAAATAATATAAATAATGATTTTTGTTTTCTATTTTGATAATTTTTGAACTTTGTTCAAATATCCATTTTTTCAACAATCATTACAGTAATTGAATCATCAGATCTTTATTAATTTAATATCGGGGACCGAGCTTCACTCTGGAGTACAAAAGCATAAAAAATTTATTACGAAAGAAGAAATTATAAAAAGATTCATAGTTCATATAGAAATTTTCTAACTAATCACAGTGAATTGAGATTAATTCCCAGAGGAATGCAAAAATTTCCCTCACAAAGGCCCGGTTGCACAAAAGCCGGTTAAATAATTTCAATCCTGATTAATTTGACGTGAACCAAATCAGAAAAGACCATTTCAAAAAGATTGATCTACTGGAATTAATCAGGATTGACAATTTTTTGCAACCGGCACTGAGTACCTGATTGAATGATTACAAAAAAGTTCAACAGCTAGTCATCATTTTGACACTGTCCCACACACATGAAATCGCTCACTCACTTTCATCATCAACAGACGACAAAATAATTATTATCAGCTGTTTTTCAAAGGATGAAAAATAATTCTCCTTTTTATGTCTTTCAGCGAGTTTTCCCAGGGATGAGACCTAGTGCAATCGAATTTTTATATTATAAACCTACTATGTTCTGAATTTCGTGAGAATCGTTAGAGCCGTTTTCGAGATCCTGTGAAATAAAAACATATACACATCTATAGGGAGAGTGTAAGTATAACACAGTATTTGAAACTACCAGCGTCACATAGCTTCACCAGAAAGAATTGCAAAGAATATCAGCTTGAGTTGAAAGTGATATTTGGAACATAACACCCAATACCATGGGATATCTTCTTATGCTATACTCTATGGTATCATCATAAATGATACAGTATCATCTCAACTTGATATAGTATCACCAAAAACGATACAGTATCAACACAGTATGATACAGTATCATCTCAACTTGATACACAACACCATAATTTGGTACAAAACTTCCAAACTTTGAATGAATTCTACAAACAATGGGATATCTTCTTATGCTGTATCTTCTCTATGGTATCACCATAAATGATACAATATCAACACAATTTGATACAGTATCAACACAGTATGATAAAGTATCATCTCAACTTGATACACAACACCATAATTTGATACAAAACTTGCAAACTTTGAATGAATTCTACAAACCATGTGATATCATCTTTTGTCTTATCTATCTTATACTATCTTTTCTCTATGGTATCACAATAAATGATATAGTATCAACACAAAATGATACAGTATCACCAAAAATGATACAGTATCAACACATTATCATCTCAACTTGATACACTATAGTGAGGTCCACGTTATAATGACAGTATTTGTTCAACTTTGGTTTTGCTATCCTTGTCCATCATTCGGCAAAGCCTGTGGTACTATCCTTTTCTAGGTCCACAACGATGCCAAATATGTTTTTGACAGTCTAGAAATATAATTGATTAATGCAGAGAATCGGCATCGCTATTCTCCTATCTTTATCCACTGTCATTATAAAGTGGACCTCACTATACACCATAATTTGATACAAAACTTCCAAACTTTGAATGAATTCTACATACCATGGGATATCTTCTAATGCTATCTTTTCTCTATACTTTAATGCTATACTTTCTCTCTAATTTGTAACTTTTCTCTATACTATGGTATTACCTGAATGAGATTCTTGAGGTAGACAGCCTTATGGCCGAGTGGATCGGTGGAGAGTCCATCAGCGAACGACACGAGGCCGTGAGGGAAATTGTGTTGCGACAGCCATGACAGAACCCGTGCTTGCTGCATGTCTGGACGACCCGTGATGTAGATTATCAGGTAACCCAGCTCTTGCCAGTGCCTATCAACAGAAATCATTCATAGTAGATCATAATTCTATCAAAATACTTGCCGTCAGGCTTGCTTTGCTCTCCATATCCGTCTAGCCAGGGGGCTCCGCCCCCTGGACCCCCGACTGGATCGTCCAAGAATGAGATCTGCAGGCTCGCTTCGCTCGCCTGCATTTTTCATTTGAGCATTTTTATCATATGTTAGGACGATCCAGTCGGGGGTCCAGACTAAACGGATATGGCGAGCGAAGCGAGCCTGACGGCTAGTGATATAATATTCCCAGGAATAGCTCTGATTGAAGTAGCAGTGCCCAATCAATTTTTCCGCGATAAATGCATTTCAATCTTCAACTTGGTGCCAACCTAACAAAGTCAAGTCAACTTAATGCCAACCTGACAAAATTATTAATTTAGTTACCAGTTAACAACTGTTTCGAAGAGGTACTCTCTCTAGATTATAGTTCTACATTAAAATATGGTATGGACATTTTTCAATTATAATTAAGAGAATAAGAATATACATGCTAAAAGACGAACTTTAAACCCTTAAAAACCAACCTTAGAGTTAAAATATTGCCAAAAGATTTCTTAGTGCGCCTCATTTTTAGTTCTGCGAGTGATTGAGTCAGTCAGTCAGTGAGTGAGTGCCATTTCGCTTTTATATATATATATATATATATATATAGACGATAATTCATTCATTGATTTTGTGTCTTTGTTGAATACATGATTAATTCAAAATAGAATAGAATTAAATTTAAGATTATGGTATATTGATCCATTCCCAACTGCGATGTGTTAACACACTGTTTTGAAGTTCTTATCAACTAGATGTATTCAATTATTTCAGTAAAAATGAACACATTAGTTTACTTATACTGACTGGAGTACTTTCGAACGGCAAGCGTCGATTGTTGCTTGCTGCGTCGAGACAAGCTTGCCGACGAAGCAGCAAGCGTCCATTTTAAATAGTTATTTATGAATGAAATATCGAATTTTGTCACATGAGCGGCGTTTACATCAGTCAATGCAATCAATGTTTATCCGTGTTTCGGATGGACACGTTAACCGCCGGTCCCGGCTGCCTGAAAAGCAGTCGTTAAGTCATGTGAGAGGCGCTGAAATTGATCAGTTGCGACCTGAAAATTCTGACACCAGACCTGAGCCAGCCAGGTCACGCGATATTATTGTTATATATACATCAGTCAAGTTTCCATGAATTCAAGTTTTGTGTAAAATGAATTTTGTTTGCAAACCTGAAGTCAAGTCTACTTGAATTCACAATATACCAATGTATATACCCTTCTTCAAGTATAGCTGATTCAAGTAGATGCTGAAAATGTTTGACTTTTGGACTTAATTCGAATCTTGAAGGTACAAATAATGGGAAAATGGGAAGAAAACCTCGACTTCCTAAGATTATGAGAATTTGAACTATCATAGCTCCCTCGTTTGTTCAACGATTCCGCTGGGTTGGAGCTCATATTGAAGAGTGAATCAATGTCCTTCTTCTGTATTCTCATCATTTTTTTTATGTAGAATCAACCGCTTCCATGAAAATTTGAGTTGAATGAAACCACCTCGACTTCCTGAGACTTTGAACTATCATAACTCCCTCGTTTGTTGAACGATTGTCAGTCAATTTAGAATGTATAAAAACAACTAAATATTATTATACTAAGTATGATGCGAGAAAAGTATGAGAAGAGCTTCGAGATAAATTAAATTTTCACTTCATAATTATATACTTTTGAAGTTATAAAAACTTTAGTTCAATTAAATTTGAATTCAAGTTTTCAAAATCGCCTATTCAACTCTAACTCGCCCATTCTTTCCATTTCTCGCCATATTTTCCTTTTTCTAATACATATTTATGAAGACTGATATACTGAAATATTGTGCGTATACTTTGTATTTGTATCTTTCTGTTTTTCCCATGGAATTGCTTTATGTGAAATAAATTTCATCATTCATCGTCATACCCCTTATAGAGTTGGAGGGTTAATTTCATATTTTGCTAAATTTGGTAGTCAGTGTATTTTAAGAATTGTATAGCCTATTATAATAGCTTATTTATGTGAAATCAACTTTGTTTCTTCTAATCTATGTCATTCTAGCAGTATATTTGTAATATTTAGAGACCAGTCGGTCGCATCAAATTACTAATCTACGTAGTTCTTAGCTCTAGTTTCAAGATTTATGCATACCACCCCACACAGGCTAGGCATTGGGGCATTTTTTGTTTTATTCATTCATATAAAAGAACCTTATCATTATGTTAAATCATGATATTATATTATATTATAATGTTAATCATTATATTACTGCACATTTCTATGTTTCGATGATAAGAAACAGATTTTCCTGTTATTGTACTGTTTTTTTGGACGAATAAAATCTTTTTCATTTTTATTTCATTTCATCCAACTCAAACATTAAAAAAAACTTGAACGACAGGAAACTCGATCAATGGAAACGCAGTTTTAGGAAGAGAGAAACTGTCATTTGATTGCCTTTTGTGATGATACTATTGCCTTTTGTTCTATACTGTGAGCCGAATATTCGAATCAAATCAAATAATATTACAATTTGCATGATTCCTTCAGTATAAATAGAATAACATGATATTTTCTATGATTCCTTCATACTGATAGTTGAATAAGTTACTATAAAAACTGATAGTTATATAAATAAAAATATACATCTCAGTACCCTTTTAAAGTAGGTATTATTTTATATTTAAAAATGGCTTTAATGTCCGAAACATGTTGTGATAAAATAATTTAAAAGGGTACTGAGATTTATATTTTTATTTATATTTAGAAGGAGCCCTGATAGATATAAGTTACTGATAGTTGAGTAACTGGTTAGTCCTGATAACACTGAATACTGATAGTTGAATGTCTAGATATAGTTGAATATATGCATACCTGACAATGTCGACAGCGCCGGCCCTGACCTTGGGATCTCGCCCGGTGACCGACATACTCGCCGTGAATGAGCCGTCTATACTGAACACCACACACTCCGTCCGGGGAGGAACCACGGCCAGAGAAAAGTCAACTGACGTGTGATCACCTCTGAAAATGATAATTATTATATTATTAACTAGCAGGTAGCCCGTGCTCCCTAAGGGTCTTATTAAAAACTTGACAAACTGAAAACTTGCCCTATTGAAATCTTGAAGAATTGAAAATAGGCCCATAACCATCCTTGGTAAATCAAGAATCTAAATGTAAAATTTCAAATTGATCAGTTGAGTGGTTGCGTCATTCGTGAAATTCCTATCCCCTACATGTATGAGCCGATTCTTTCCTTTATTATAATATAGATTATTTAATAATAAATCAGATAAGATTCTCTCATGAGAAGAAAATTTGGAGAAATGAAGAAATACAGAAACGAGGGGGAACCACTGCCAGAGAAAAGTTCACTCACATGTGAAAAACAGACACACAATCAGATATTAGACTGGATTAGAATAAGTCTTATCTATTAGGGCCGTTTGCACAGTATAGATTGCTAAACTCGATTAAGTTAATCGAGTTTAAGTTAATCTGAAAGTTTAAACTTGAATTGGTTTCCTCAGTGCATTTTCTAATCCAGTTTAAGTTAAACTAGTTAAGCGTTAAGTTGGTAATAGAATGTCTTTGTTTATAATATCAGGAAGGCTGATTTTTACAGGAAATTTGTTATTTATTTACAAACCATCAGTAAATTGAGGTTATGTAGCTACTATTTTAGTATTTTCTTGTTCTTTTCAAAATCCACAGAGCTGTAAGCTGTACGATTATAAAAGTGAAAAGCGATCAAGAAATTCTTTAAAATCTTATGTTTAGTTGGCACCAGAAAATATATTTTAGAATGTAAGATAAAAAAGGTTATTTTGTTACGCTTGAATCTACTTTGGTCATCCTCGTTTATTATATATCTCTCGAAAGCAATATATCTCAGTTATGTGTTATTAAAAACATGTTTTCTAATCAAAGATCACTGTTAAAAATTATCTTAATTTCTATCAAGTGGTTTATTCAATCAAAATACTAAATTGGCAGTTGCTGTACTCAAGTAAAACCGTTGAAAAAATTCTCTAACATCGCAGAAATTTAAATTATTTGTTTGTTGCCCAATTTTTCTCAGTTTCAAAATTTCTTCGCAGTCATCTTTATCAATCGCATTAAAAACTTCTGTCAATTCTATCAATAATGATTCACTATAACCAAAACAATTATTATCGTCTACAGAAGCATTAAAAACAAACATCAGTTAATCCAAATTATTTGGTTTAAACCTCCTGTTTTGGAGGTTTAAAATTCCCAGAGTTTAAACTCAATACAGAGTTTAAACTGATACTGCGCAAACGGAATTTTAGTTTGAACAAAAAAAAATCCAGATTTGGTTCAAGCTTTAGCTTAAACTTACACTGTGCAAACGGCCCTTAAAGTGGAAAGAGGAGAAAACAGATAAGGAAAATAACAGGTACAGAACAGATTAAAAAAGATAAGATTAGATGTTAAAGTGGGATGAGTAGAAGAACAGAACAAAAGAAAAGAAGGAAAGGCGAATCACGAATTGATTATTTATGATTATTTATATTGATTTTTATTGATTATTTATATTTGATTATTTTCTTTATTTATGTATGTTACAATATTTACTCGCTTATACACTAGTTTACATTAAATGACGATAATGCCAGTTAATCAATGAATTTTACAAAGTATAAATAATCAATCAATGAGAATAAAAATATAGAATGCAATTAGAATAACGATAATATAATAATGTGATGTAACTTCATAAATCGGCGGTGTTTCAACAAATAAGTGTCGATTCTTTTAGAAGGATATAAATATCCTTCTCATTAACACACGACCGGGAAAGAGAGAGAGAGAAGGAAGAGAAGAATGAGCGGCAGCAAAAATGTGCAAATGAAAAAGACGAAGAAGAAGAAGAAGAAGAAGAAGAAGAAGAAGAAGAAGAAGAAGAAGAAAAAGAAACAAAACAACATCAAGAACAACAAGGAATAGAAGTTTATAAGAGGAGGAAGATGGAGACCAAGAGAGAATGCCATTGATTATTATGGGAGTGTTCACAGATTTTAATTCTGACAATGCGTGAACACCTTCATGAGATCCTACTGTTTCTTTCTTCGGTCGTGTTTACCTATATTTAACAAATCAAGTTAATTGATTGAAAAATTATTCTTGTTATTGAAAATTGGAGCTTGAATTACCTGACCACCATTTTAACAGGGTACATTCCATATGTTAGCGTCCGGTCGTCAGGTATGCTGTAAGTGATCCTTCCCGTCTTATCTGTCACTTCTGTTGAGAACAAGGTCCATTCTCCACCCGTCGAGTCTTTCATTATGTGGATATCCACTTTCTCACCTGAAACACCACAGAAATAGACGATTCATCACCCAAATTTTCATTATTAATAGTATATTTATTGGAGATGATAGAGGGAGGTACAGGTATAATACGTGTATATAGTGGGAGATACCTGTATAATAACTCTTATATTTCACCCGTTATATCCTATACTATTAAACGAGCAACTTCTGTTTATATGTTTGGATGTTTAGATGTTTATATGTTTGTATTTCTCCGGATCTCGAAAACGGCTTTAACGATTCTCACGAAATTCAGAACATAGTGGGTTTATAATATAAAGATTCGATTGCACTAGGTCTCATCCCTGGGGAAACTTGCTGAAGGTCATTAAAATGATAATTATTATTCATTCTTGGAAAACCAGCTGATAATAATTATTTCGTCGTATGTTGATGATGGAAGTGAGAGAGCGAGTTCATGTGTGTGAGTCTGTGTCGAAATTAGGACTCAGCTGTTGAACTTTTGTAATCATTCAATTAGGTACTTAGTGCCGGTTGCAAAAAAGCCGGGTTATTTCCAATCCTGATTTATTTGCCATAGTACAATACAATTTTTTCAAAACAAAAATACCATAAAAGACTTAATTCAAACATAAACATGAAATAAATAATAATTCTTCTCAAAATTAGCTCAAAGGCGTTGCCAGCAAAACCAGAGGTTTGTGTGCTGCAACTAGTATCAATCTTAACTTACAAAATTAATAAACCATTCAATCGATATATCAATATTGAAAAAAATCAATAAAAGAAAAATAAATGATAAACAAAAGGAGTGCTTTAGGAAAAAACACCTAAATTGAAATACTGATTAATTCCAGTAGATCCATCTTTTTGAAATGGTTTTCTCTGATTTCGTTCACATGAAGTTAATCAGGATTAAAATTTAACCGGCTTTTGTGCAACTAGGCCTTTGTGAGGGAAATTGTTGCATTCCTCTGGGTATTAATCTCAATTTACTGTGATTAGATCGAACATTTCTGTATTTGTTATTTGTCATTTCTGTATGAATGTTATTATATAATTTCTTCTTTCGTAATAAATTTTTTATGCTTTTGTACTCCAGAGCGAAGCTCGGTCCCCGATATTCTTTCATTATGTGGATTTCCACTTTCTCACCTGATACAACACGAAAGTAAACAATTCAATACTGAAAACTTGAAGATTCTTAAATACATTAGGGATATGTTTGAAAATCATAGAACAGAATAATTGTCTTTTAGTAGCATTAAACTCATGTTTCTACTGACAATGATGCAATGAGCATTGGAATATTAAGTTTTTTTGGTCCTGCAAAATTATGTCCTATTATAGTGATTAATGTAACATATGTATTCTATGTTTGGTTTTAAAGCATCTAAATTTAAAAATATTTTTTTTTGAAAATAATAAAGGACTGAAAATGTTGTAAAGTGAACAACTACAAGACTTGACCTATTTCGGTCTATGTGAAATCTTATCTAAATTTGGGAGAGGAATAGCACAAGGTTATCTTATTTATTCTTTCCCTATCATTTTGATGATGTACTTATTGTATCAATCAATAAAGAATAAATAAAGTTTTGTGCGAATAAAACAATCAAAGTAGAAGGATAAATTAAGTGAATTAATTTTATCAACTCCATTTTTACAACTCTCATTAGATCGTTTCAAATGTGTATAAATCACTTTTTCACTTCATTGGTTGAATACGCTGCCAAATGATTAATGATTGATTATTGATGTATTGTTCAAATCAAGTTTTATATAAATTTAACTCTATATGGGCTTGTTCTCTTAACTACATAAATGGAAATTTGGAAAAAATTGATCGATTTCAATTGTTATTCCATCAATAATTATTGTTAATCATCATTCCTGGACCGAAAATCAAGTGACGAAGCAGTGTGAGATTACATAACCTTATCTTTTGGACAACATTAACATTTTATCAAAATTTTTGGAGAGAAATAGTACAGGCTCAGCCTAGTTTTTCCTCCAATGTCATAATTGTATTATGATTATAGTATTTTGAACAATAAATGAATAAAAAATAAAATGAATGAATACAACTAACTCTTTGTAAGTTTATGCTCCCAACTACATAGAACAGAAATGGTAATCGGTTATTGCTATTTCATTAATACAACAGAAATTAATAAATAGTGGAAATAGTGTATAATAATGTGGTGAAAAATGAAAACCTTACAAAAAACGTTGAAAATCTATTTTATTTTAATTTTTTTTTATACCTGTGAGGGTGATCATGTCGAGTGGTCCATACATAAAGCGAGCTATTAACGTCTGAGGTGCTCCTTCCCTAACTATGACGTCATTCGCTCTGTGATTGGCTGCCACATTCTACAATACAATTAAATCCAGTAAATTACAAGTATTAACATTGAATAAATACAAAATGAGAGAATCACATTCAGAAAATAAACAAGAGTATAAAGTATTTTTATTCAATTGTTCATCATTTTTGAACTAAAAAGTCTATATTTTTCTATATTGAGGAAAAATCTTTATATTTTTTTTAATCAAAATATTGAAAAATATTCATGATTACAAGTCATGGAAACATTGGATATTCACTTTTCAGTCGCATGAGATTATGATGGCTATGAAAGAGTATTATAGGAATGTGCTGCTCTCTATATGTAGAATGTTGAACTATATCAGATGTTTGAATCTGATTCATATAAGAAACACCATGCAATAGGAATATTTTGTCCATTTACACCTTACACAGCACTAAATAGAAACTGATTCATATATGAATCACTATGCAGTGAAGGGCTACGTTTAGGTTGAATAGGAATATTCTAAGCACTGAATTGTTTTTCAGTTGGAAACAAGTTGAAGACTATGACTAAAGATTGATAGATTTGGTGAGAACCAATAATTGGTAATTATTATTCATAATTATTACTCATTATTTCTGTCAATGAAAAGTTTCTACGATTTGGTATTACAATTTTCATGATACAAGATTCTTCATTTGCCAGAGATTTTACAAATTGTATAAGCTCATCATATAATATAAAAATAAGCTCTTTAATTTCACTCTGTGATTGTTTCATTCTTATTTGAATTAAAAAATGAATATAACATTCCGAACAAACAGGTGTAGAACTTCCAAAGTTCCAAGTCACTGATTCTATAAATTCTTCTAATGTGCAAAATAGACTGGGTTTTGAAGTTGAATTGAAGTTTATTCTACCTTTAACTTGACAGATGTTCTTTTCCTGATCCATTTCTCCCTGGGTTGTCCCGGGTTGAATCCACTCAGATCTTTCTCTTCGTGATTTGATGCCGGTATGAAATCGAACCTTCCAAGCTGAAAAATACAAGATTCTATCAAATTCACTTCGTCAGTAATTCGATACCGTAGATTTAAATAGGACAGTCAACCATAACAATCATATCGAATAACTTTGATCTCTAAGTTTGTAGAGTGAATATTGATGTTGAGGAACTTTTTGTGTAGTTGAGAAGTTGATATTGTGGTAATTATTCATATTAAATGAAAAAGACTGAGAAATTGTCAAAAACCACTGATTTATTGATAATTAGAAAGACCGGTTTCGGTTATTACACCATTTTCAATGTGAGATATCAGTGGTTTTTGACAATTTCTCAGTCTTTTTCATTTAATGATGTTGAGAAACTTTTCCATGAGACTTGAGACTTGAGAAATTGTCAAAAAATCCACTTTATTCTAATAAAATTATTACTACACAGGAGCTGAAGATGTGTGAGCACACATCGAAATAATAATTTATATTAAAATAAAGTAGTTTTTTGACAATTTCTCAAGTCTCTTCAATACTTTTGATCTCAATGATTGAATCTATTATAAGAAAAGTTTATGAATTTGGAAAAGAATTGTTGAACACTATTTTACCTGTCGTAGAATGAAAGCGATGACGTCAGACGACTCCCAGTAGCTAGCATGGAAGAGATGGGGCAGGGCATTGGTAGGGAAATTAGCCAATCCTTCAGGACAATACAGCGCGTAGTCCAGTCTCTTGTTGCCCCACCACTTTTGGGTAACTGCAAGCATAGAGTAGAGATGGAGTTTAGAGTAACAAATCTAGATTATTTGTTTCTGCTTCAAGTGAGTAAATATTCAATTCAATGAATTCAAAATACATTCAAATTGAATTGGAAGGTGGGTCACCACACCTAATGAAACTTATTTGGGGTTTAATATCGTGTCCATTGTAAAATTGTGGATAAATAAATAAATATTACTATCAGAGTAAGTGTCCTGAATTGTTGCCAATTTTTCTCTTCCACCGCCTTCCATAGAAGTAGATAGATAGCTGTATAGATTATTGTCTTTTTTCTTTAGGGCTACTTTTAATATAAATGAAAATATAAATCTGAAAAATATTTTGAATTATTTTGTCACGACCCATTTCGGCTACTAATGCCATTTTCAAGTATTACTGTATAAATATAAAGAAAATAAAAATCTCAAGTAGCCCTATACAGGAAAGAAATTTCTGTATAATTATTTATTAGCTGATAGATTTTTCTTGTTAGTAATGATCAATTTAATCTCAGAAACATTTTATCCCCAAAAAATTTATCTTTTCATTATTTGAACATGAATTCCATAATAATTAATTATTGACATTGATTATTCTGGTAGATCATTATACAGAGTGACCCAGAATAACGGTAACTTTTTGAAACGCCATAAAACATCAGTGGGAAGGGCAAAAATGATTTTATTCAAACTAATGTAAAGTTCAAGACTTGTCATTTGAGAATTATTAATAACATCTATCACTTTTTGACAATTACTTCTTCAAGATGGCTTCCTCCTGCACGAATAAAATCTTGAAATCTGTGTTGACGATTCCTGAACGATTGCTGCAACATTTCAGCTGGGATATTGTTAATTTCATTTTGAATTGTCTGTTATGATTCAACCACAGTTATTGGTGAAGTTGTGAAATAGTATATTTCGCACCTAGAGCAAGAAATGAGATTTTTCCGGCTCGAAATCGGTTTTCAAGTCCGAGGCTGTAGGCCGAGGACTAGAAAAGATTGAGAGCCGGAAAAACATTTTTGCCCGTGGTGCGAACGATATTTTTCGCCACACTACAGGTATTGCTGACAAAATAAATAAAGAATACTCGTTATTGTGCCTATCTCTTGATTTTAGTGGTAGAAGATTTGCAGTCAGGATTTCAGATTCTTTTAAAATTTCACTTGGAATACCACAGTCATTTTCAAGCATTTTTGAAAATTCGGAATGCACTAATCAACAATAAATAATTGAATAAAACTGGTTGCGAAGCGAATTCGTTTGATTCGAAACTGGAACTGAAATCATGGCGACTTCAACTGATGATGAAAGTGGACACTCGCCCGATCTAGCGGATGACTTATTAACTACTTCCATGAGCGGCTGGAAAGAGACAACTTTCTGGCCTAGACCGGAAAAGAAACCCTTTTCTGACGTCGTCTGCAAACAAGGTCTTTCAGATCTACGTAGGGACTGGAAAACAGCTGCTTTGTGTGCAGTGTGGCGAAAAAACATTTTTGCCCGTGGTGCGAACGATATTTTTCGCCACATTACAGGTATTGCTGACAAAATAAATAAAGAATACAAAATAAAGAATACTTGTTATCGTGCCTATCTCTTGATTTTAGTGGTAGAAGATTTGCAGTCAGGATTTCAGATTCTTTTAAAATTTCACTTGGAATATCACGGGCGTCGTCATCTTCAAGCATTTTTGAAAATTTGGAATGTGCTAATCAACAATAAATAATTGAATAAAAATGGTTGCGAAGCGAATGCTGAATTAGTTTGATTCGAAACTCGAACTGAAATCATGGCGACTTTGATGAAGAAAGTGGACACTCGCCCGATCTAGCGGATGACTTATTAACTTATCTTGAAAACTAAGGTCGATATAAGAAAATTTCACTGAACAGTTTTGGTTGCAAATTTCATGTAAAATCTATGGTATTCGGCTGTGACACCTTTCGTGGGACAATCTGTATATGTCGACTACGGCAGTCGATACAACCGCACGGCTACAGTCGTTGCTCAAGACTTGGTCCTTTGGGAGTTAGACTTTTAGGTGTGTTGCGAACCACACTTACGTGCATTGATGGTCTGCAGCGGCAATGAGTCAATGACACCAGACATAGTGCTCTGTATGCTGACTTCGGAGAGACGCCTCAAATGGAGCGCCGCCCCTGGCGTCGTCACGTTCAGGTTCTCAGAGAACAGCTGCGGGTTTGTTTGCACCGTCTCCACTAAAATAAAATGTATTATTAATGGAAGTAGTAATTATTATTATTACCCTTATTTAATAAGAGATCAACATTATATGCAATAACAAGCCTGAAGTATGCAAAATATCTCTATTTTTTCTGTAAAGCGTCACTCCAAGAATAATTGGAGTGGAAAAACCTTTGCCATAAACAAAAATTGGGACATAACCTGAAAATGTGGACCATATGTTTTCAACACTTTATTTAAAGCCTTTATTCCCTGTGATGACACAACAGTGTATGACGTCATGTGTGTAGACACATGTTCAACACACTTGTCCTGTCGTTATTGGTCACTCTAAGAAAAGTTTCTCAATTTAATTCCTGTCTGCTATAGACTGTCTTCACTTCAAACAATAATTTGAAGCGTCAGTCGACAGGTAAACATTATTATGTTATTCATAAGCAACGCTGCCAGTTTAAAGAGTATCTCACTCTAAAGTGAGGCCCACGTTATAATGGCAGTGTTTGATTAGCAATGGTATTGCTATCCTTGTCTCTATCATTCAACAAAGCGGATAGCGCTATCTCTTTCTCGCTTTGCTCAGTTTCCAGATCGTCTTTTAACAATATAGAATGAATAATTAATTAACAAAATATTTCATCTTAATTGTGAAAATTCATTATGAAATTATTGAAAAATATAACTTCTTGCTTAATAAAATGTAATTGATTATTTTAAACGAGAATGAACCGTTGATATTACATCATTTAACCTGTATCAGCTACCGTCTATAGAAGACATTGTCAAGACAGAGGATCGGCAACGTTGTTCTCCTATCTTTCTCCACTGCCATTATAACGTGGACCTTACAATAGCGTTGATAACAATAATAACAAATAAAATAGACTATTTTAAACGAGAATGAACCGTTCATATTACATCAATAAACCTGTATCAGCTACCGTCTATAGAAGTAATAGACAAGACAGAGAGGATCAGCAACGTTTTTCTCCTTTCTTTCTCCACTGCCATTATAACGTGGACCTCACTATAGTTTTGATACTAATAACCACTCACTCAGATCTACAAGCAGAAGGCCTGAATACTATTGCTTTAGAAATTTTATCAAGTGTTTATATTATTTCTGTTGTTGCTAGAATCTAAATAACTAGTTTTTGAATTGATTAATGATGAATTATCAATTAAGTACTCACAGAGATGGTAAGGTTGTCCGTTGCCCAGAGGATACTTCTGGTGGCGGGGAATGTTGACAGGTGGCAGTATTGAGAAGCGAGCAGATATGAGAGGCTCCATCCTCGAGGCAACGGGGTCGGTGGGGTGGAACAGATTGTACACTTGCTGGATGTTCGGCTTCACTATTGGATCTGGAAAATGACACAAATCGAGGATTATTTGACTGAACAGTTTTGGTTGCAAATTTCATGTAAAATCTATGGTATTCGGCTGTGACACCTTTCGTGGGACAATCTGTATATGTCGACTACGGCAGTCGATACAACCGCACGGCTACAGTCGTTGCTCAAGACTTGGTCCTTTGGGAGTTAGACTTTTAGGTGTGTTGCGAACCACACTTACGTGCATTGATGGTCTGCAGCGGCAATGAGTCAATGACACCAGACATAGTGCTCTGTATGCTGACTTCGGAGAGACGCCTCAAATGGAGCGCCGCCCCTGGCGTCGTCACGTTCAGGTTCTCAGAGAACAGCTGCGGGTTTGTTTGCACCGTCTCCACTAAAATAAAATGTATTATTAATGGAAGTAGTAATTATTATTATTACCCTTATTTAATAAGAGATCAACATTATATGCAATAACAAGCCTGAAGTATGCAAAATATCTCTATTTTTTCTGTAAAGCGTCACTCCAAGAATAATTGGAGTGGAAAAACCTTTGCCATAAACAAAAATTGGGACATAACCTGAAAATGTGGACCATATGTTTTCAACACTTTATTTAAAGCCTTTATTCCCTGTGATGACACAACAGTGTAT
The DNA here is from genome assembly GCF_014356525.2 of Nilaparvata lugens. Taxonomy (NCBI): domain Eukaryota; kingdom Metazoa; phylum Arthropoda; class Insecta; order Hemiptera; family Delphacidae; genus Nilaparvata; species Nilaparvata lugens. The sequence goes on along the minus strand of NC_052513.1, from coordinate 17,553,088 downwards.
GACGTCATGTGTGTAGACACATGTTCAACACACTTGTCCTGTCGTTATTGGTCACTCTAAGAAAAGTTTCTCAATTTAATTCCTGTCTGCTATAGACTGTCTTCACTTCAAACAATAATTTGAAGCGTCAGTCGACAGGTAAACATTATTATGTTATTCATAAGCAACGCTGCCAGTTTAAAGAGTATCTCACTCTAAAGTGAGGCCCACGTTATAATGGCAGTGTTTGATTAGCAATGGTATTGCTATCCTTGTCTCTATCATTCAACAAAGCGGATAGCGCTATCTCTTTCTCGCTTTGCTCAGTTTCCAGATCGTCTTTTAACAATATAGAATGAATAATTAATTAACAAAATATTTCATCTTAATTGTGAAAATTCATTATGAAATTATTGAAAAATATAACTTCTTGCTTAATAAAATGTAATTGATTATTTTAAACGAGAATGAACCGTTGATATTACATCATTTAACCTGTATCAGCTACCGTCTATAGAAGACATTGTCAAGACAGAGGATCGGCAACGTTGTTCTCCTATCTTTCTCCACTGCCATTATAACGTGGACCTTACAATAGCGTTGATAACAATAATAACAAATAAAATAGACTATTTTAAACGAGAATGAACCGTTCATATTACATCAATAAACCTGTATCAGCTACCGTCTATAGAAGTAATAGACAAGACAGAGAGGATCAGCAACGTTTTTCTCCTTTCTTTCTCCACTGCCATTATAACGTGGACCTCACTATAGTTTTGATACTAATAACCACTCACTCAGATCTACAAGCAGAAGGCCTGAATACTATTGCTTTAGAAATTTTATCAAGTGTTTATATTATTTCTGTTGTTGCTAGAATCTAAATAACTAGTTTTTGAATTGATTAATGATGAATTATCAATTAAGTACTCACAGAGATGGTAAGGTTGTCCGTTGCCCAGAGGATACTTCTGGTGGCGGGGAATGTTGACAGGTGGCAGTATTGAGAAGCGAGCAGATATGAGAGGCTCCATCCTCGAGGCAACGGGGTCGGTGGGGTGGAACAGATTGTACACTTGCTGGATGTTCGGCTTCACTATTGGATCTGGAAAATGACACAAATCGAGGATTATTTGACTGAAGATTATTATTTCAGAATTATTATTTGACTGCGTGCTGGACAATACAAAAAAACTCGAAGAAGAACAATACAAGTTAGCTTTGCTGGTAATGAATTATATTGAATGTTTGTCTTGACTATTGGAACTGAAAATAACAGAAATTTAGAATTACCTGTCTGAAGAATATGCTAGACAATTACACATAACACAAAATATACAACTATAGAGTTATCTTTTCTGGTAGCGTAGTGAATTTTATTGGATATTTGTCTTGACTATTAGAACTAAAAATAACAGTAATTTAGAATTACTTGTACGAAGAATATGCTAGACAGTTACCCCTAAATATAATATACAACTATACAGTTATCTTTGATGGTACTGTAGTTATTAGATGTTTGTCTTGACTATTGGAACTAAAATTTGGTATTTTAATCATTCTAAATTCAAAATTTCTAGCTAATATAATTATATTCTTGGACAGAACATTGAACTTTAAATTTCCTCAGTAAGAACATAACCTATTTTTTCGGACATTTCATTATTTATCAAAATTTGGGAACAGAATAGTTTTGGGCTATGCCTGTTGTTCTATCCCGATCATATTCATATGATTTGTAATTATATCAACGAATAAATAAATAAATAAATAAATAAAAATAACAGGAATTTAGAATTAAAATTACTTGTCTGAAGAATATGCTAGACAGTTACACATTTTCATTTCATTTATTGTATAAAGCACTATAATCATAATATATATTAAAGAATATATAATTTATTATGACATTGGAGGAAAAACTAGGCTGAGCCTGTACTATTTCTCTCCATAAATTTTGATAGAATATTAATGTTGTTCAAAAGTTGAGGTTATGTAATCACACACTGCTTTGTCACTTGATTTTTGGTACAGGAATAATTGAACAGTAAATATACAACTATACAGTTATCTTTGCTGGTAGTGTAGTGGATTTTATTGGGTGTCTGTTGACTATTGGAACTGAAAATAACAGGAATTTAGAATTACTTGAAAAAAGATTTTCTGACAATACAAAAATAACACAAAAAATACAACAATGCAAGTTATCTTTGCTGGTAATAGATTATATAATTATATCGAATGTTTGGTCTTAGTATTGGAACTAAAAATAACAGGAATTTAGAATTACTTGACTGAAGATTTTCTGGACAATACAAATAACACAAAAACAACATTACAAATTGGCTTAAAAGTTATCTTTGATGGTAGTAAATTATATTGGGTGTTTGTCTTGACTAATGATTGGAACTAAGCATAATTTGAGAATGATATTGTATGTATCAATAAATAAAAGAATAACAGAAATTGATTATTACTTCATTGAGGAGAAGCTAACAATACAAATATACATCAATAACAGGTATCTTTGCCGGTAGTGTCTTCTATCGAATGAATGGCTTGACTATTGGATTAGGAGCATTGTAAATACAGAATCTACTGGTCTGAAAAGATCCTAAAAAATTCAAATATTTTGAAGAAACACGGATAGCTTGTACACTCCTTTTGAGGGGAGCAAACAATTTATTTGCTATATTTAGGGTGTTCATATTAAGATTGTAGTTATCTTTGCTGGTAGTGTCTTCAATTCGCTTCCCACAGCGCTGCTGTTCTCGGACTTCCCTGTGCTCAACATCAGACAACTATACATTAAAACATTACTCAGTTATATTAGGAAACATAAAGCAGATCTATTCATCAATATCGAACATAATTATCAAACACGACATAGGAACAAGCCAAGAGCAGCAGCAATGTGATGTTTAAAAGCTCGTTGAAGAAATGGCTCTTCAGCATAGGCTGGATTGGAGCTGAGAGGCTAATTCACTCACCTTAACCTAGCAAGAGTAAATGCATTGGGGAATAACTTTAAACATCAATATTTCGAAATGCTAAATTAATTTATACACTCATACCTCACGTTCAAGTATTGAGAGTTTCAAAACATAATGGAGGCTTATAAAACAATAAATTACCACCGGTTTTTGGGTCCTCTTGCTCTCCCACTCTAGATATCAAGCTACACCCAACACTATAATGTTATCACATATAATTCACCTACTGTTATCTGAATCTTAGTTTTGTAATTTTAATCACACATATTGTAATTTTATAGTTAATATAATACCATATAACTACTGAATAATACTGCTTGCTGGAACTGTCCCCCAATCTCAGACGCATAGTCTTACTGGGGGAATTCCACTCAATCAATATGTTCTTTGTACTGTTTTTGTAAAAATGTGATTCTTATTTTGTTGAATATCAAATATAAATATGTACATGTATTGTATGCCAAGTGGAAATAAACGAATTGAATTAGACGTTTGTCTTGACTATCTAAAAATATCAGGAATAGATAATTCCCTCAGTAGAGAGTTGCTGAAAATTTGTCTATGATTACAATACAATTTTACTAGAAAGATATCACAAGATACAATATATATATTGTAAATACAGAATCTACTGGTCTGAAAAGATCCTAAAAAAGTCAATAATACTGAATTATACAGATATATATATATATATATATATATATATTATATATATATATACTATGTATTGTTGCCGATAGTACCTTCTGTTGATTCATCTATTTAATTCATGAACGATACAGTCAAATAATTCCGATTGGAATTGTTGGATGTTTTACTTGACTATTGGATCCCAAAATTTAAATATAAAGAGAAATACTTGACTGTAGATAAGCTGAACAATCTATATTTGAAAATCGTCAAATTGACAGAGAGCAAAATTTGCCATGCAGTGGTGCATTTTTGGCAGAGTAGATACATGAATACCGTATGTGATTTACTTGACAAATTGTTCAGTGATAGACAACATATTGAGAAACTCACTGTTCTTCTCATCAGGACAAGCGATTTTCCTGTAGGCCAGCACCATGGGTAAAGGAGTTCCAAACATGAACAGCTCGCTAACTTCAAAATCCAGCTTGACGTCTTTTCCTTCACTGTAAAAAAGATAGAGAATACATTCTTAACTATCAAAGAGCATACAGAAGAACTCAATACATGTCCAAAAATTGCCATAACAATTCAACAAAGTAAAATGTCTAATCAAGTGATAAGCCAATATGGATACTCAGGAGAATAGAACAAGATCATATTAATGAACGATTACTCGATCTATTTTGAGTCTAATGATGCAATTTCTATGATGATCAACCAATGTGTATTTCAAGAACTTATCAACCTAAATTGATATAATATGTTTTAGAAAAGTGATAGCAGAATAGTCCAGATGTTTTTAGTATTGATTAGTAGTTATAATAGTAGTTTTTAATATTTGACATAAATTACAAATGGAAATAGCCATACCTAGTTGAAGAGGACCGTCTTCGAGGTTGAGGAGCCAGGAGATGCTTCATCATATCACTCAGATCTTGTTGGCCAATATTTCTCTCATCTGAAATTCGAAAATTATCACATGAGAGAGAAAAATGCTTCAAGTATTAACAAGTGTTTGTTAGTTCATTCATTCATTTACTCATTCATTATCCCAACACATATCATTTATAGTGGGGTGTATATTTATTCATTGAATATATTAGCATATTAAGAAATTATTCAATGCATAAAACTTTAATGTTTTAATTGTATTAAATGTTATAGTATTGTAATTGTTTTTGATAAATAAACATTGATTTAATTTGATTCAAAGAATGAGTAGAATAACAACCAATAAGAAGACTATATGATTTCTACTTCTATCATTTCTAGGAGACTATGATTTCCGGAAGGCTATCTATCATTTCAAGTTCTTGTTAAAATACAACGAAATCGATGAGAATTTCTATATCATCCATACTTTGAAGACAAGCACAAAATTTAACCTTATTTTATCTCTCTTAATCATTAAAATTATATTTATTAATGTAATAATGAAGAATTACGAATAAATAGTTATTCTGTTTGTATTTCATCGTATTACTCTATTTTAGTGGATGAATGTACGTATTACAAAATAATAGGATTTGAATAAAATGTGAAATGATTAAGATATAATAATGAATCGAATCAAATCAAATTTATTTATCCTTAATGATAGTTACAAAGTTAGAAACTTAAAGTATAAAATACATAACATAATAGTTAGATATACAGTAGGTAGTACAAGTAAGATATATATTATATAAGGAGGATTATGTAAGATTTTATATATGAATGATTATCCTACTTACCAGATGCAACTTCAACGTCGATCGCAATACTATTCTCAGTTTCTACCTTGGGATCGGGTGTTTTGCACAGAATATCGTAGCCCAGAATTGAGCCGACTGAGTCACCTGTAACATCCCAAATAAGAATTTATTCAAAAATTAAAATTTCATTGAAAAACTGATCTTGATAATCGATTATTACATAACTGTCAATGAATTAGGAAGCAAAAAGTTCAAAAACGTCAAGCATAGAAACAATTTATGTGAATATTATTGAAATGCTCTTCCTCGTTCCAACCATATCCTAAGAATTATATTCTGACTGATGGTTCTTGATTTCTAGTTACTGATGTTCTTCAAACATATAGAAAAATCTATAAATCTCGAAACTAAGGTCGATATAAGAAAATTTTACTGTAAATTTTTTGTTGCAAATTTCATGTAGAATCTATGGTCTTCAGCTTTAATGGGATACTATTTATAGTTATACTGACAACATCTGAGTCGCATCTTCCTTATTATGAAGAAATATCACAACAAATGAATCAAAATTCGGGGAAGGAACAGTATTGGGCTGTACCTGTTAGTCCTTCCCCAATCATTTTGACGAAAATATGTTTTTCCTACAGTTACCTTGGAAAGTGGCCATTGCTGCACTGATTACAGAACGCAAAGAATCACTTTTCCGCTCTAGTGCGGGAAAAATTTTTTCCGCACTCCAGATTTGCAACATGGCAACGCAAAATAGTAGTGGGTTATATGGAGCACCAGTGCAGCAAAATCAAAATTAAGTTGGTAAAACTGCACTGACTGGGCTGCTATAGTGAGGTCTACGTTATAATGGCAGTGGACAACGATGACAGCGACAGCCACCACATCAGTGACAGCAGCCTTCATTCATTTACTACATTATTATTCAATTTTAAATAAATTAAGGTTTTTATTAATAAAACAATTACACAGAAAAACATTTGATGGATTTCAGGGAATTTTTACCCATAATTACCCACTTTTCATATTCAATGGTAACTGTAGGAAAAATTAAATGTGAAATACGTGCGCAAAGTTCCTCTGCTGCACTCAAGAAACCATTCCGCCCTCGCCTACGGCTCGGGCGTAAACGTTTCTTTCGGTGCAGCAAACTGTCACTTTGCGCACTATTTGCACAAATAACTATTGTGTGTCATTGGATAAATGAATAAAAAATGAAACAAAACATCGTTTCTCATACAATCAAATTGATTAATAAACTAAACCATAGAGAAAAGATAACTTAAGTAACAAGATAACTTATGCTATATTTGTTACTTATGCTATAGCAAAGAGTTCAGCTGTATATCAGTACCCCGCTCACAGACTGACACTTTTGGAAAAAGGACCATATTATTCGGGACTGAAGCTCTTCAATTGTCTACCTGAAAGAATACGGTTATGTGGTAGTCATAGGCTTTTCTTGTCTTCAATTACTAATGTACTTGTGGAAGCGTGTCCCTATACAATGGAGGAATGTTGAGGTGCCTTCACACTTTGAGTTTATACAGATGCATACAGTTTGCATAGAAAAAATGTTCATGACATGTTACATGCCACTTGAGCTCTGCTCAGATTTGTGGCTTCACGTAACAAATGACAATAATAATAATAATAATAATAATAATAATAATATTTAGTCTATAATTCAAAGGAAGAACTCCATCGTATGCGATCAATTCTCACGATCCTCGAATTTTGTCCTGGTAATCGCATGTAGGATTTACACACTTTTTGACTAAAGTGAGGTCCACGTTATAATGGCAGTATTTGATTAACACTGATGTTGCTTCTCTTGTCTATCATTCGACAAAGCTGATAGTACTATCCTTTCCTAGCTCCGCAATTTTGCCAGATCGTTTTTAAACATTTTAGAAAATAATAAAGCGCTATCTTTGCTACTTTCTGTTTTCTCTCTATGTCTAAAGCTGGGTACACACGTTAGTCAAGACAATATGAAGCAGCACACAACGATAAGTCATTGCAATTAGACATGTCTTCATGAGCAACTATGTGAAGTATTGTGACTAAACGTGTCTCAAGACATGATCAGACAAGACATGATCATACACGTTCAATCACACTACTTCACATAGTTGCTTATGAAGACATGTCTAATTGCAATGACTAATCAGTGTGAGTTGCATTATAAGCAGCTATGTGAAGTATTGTGACTAAACGTGTCTGATTCTGTCTTGTATTGTCTTGACTAACTGGTGTGCGCCTAGCCTAAACCTATAGGCTAGGCACAGACCAGTTAGTCAATACAAGACAGACATGATCTTAATCAGCACAAGACAGACATGATCTTAATTAGTACAAGACAGACATGATCAGACACGTTTAGTTACAATACTTCACATAGTTGCTTATGAAGACATGTCTAGTTGCAATGACTAATCAGTGAGTGTTGCGTCATAGGCAACAATGTCACAGTATACATACAGTACGGAAACTTGGCTATACCCTGACGCCAAAATCCGCCATCTTGTTAGGAAGCGCCGCATTTTAATAGTATTGATGGTAGGTTCGGATCACTTTAATGATCCGGATCAATTGATCTCGTTCACTGCCACGAGCCAATCAGAAGACCAGGATTGGAACTTCCCAAGGTCACGTGACGTGTTTAGTATTGGGGTCATGTAAAAAGCATTGGTTAGATAGGCGATTGATTACAAGTTTCCATTCTGTATCTATTCTGTGACAATGTGAAGTATTGTGACTAAACGTGTCTGATCATGTCTTGACTAACTGGTGTGCACCTAGCCTAAACCTTTACATAACCACACATTTAAACAAAAAATCAAAGTTTTTTCACATTTAAGTATGAACCTACCGACAAAGTACACCTGTCCCTGGAAGTTGTGACCCTCTGGCGAGCGAGTGAACTCCCTGTAGACCTGGTTGGCGGCCAGACTGGTCCTATGCAGGGCATCCTGGTAGTCGGGGGAGGCACTCGCCAACAAGGGGATGGCTCCGATGGGGATGGAGTCATGTGTCACGTGGGGTTGGTCGTTGCAAGAGGGAGACACGTCGAAGCTGTACGGGCTCAAACTGTGAACAATAAGATTTATAATACTTATCTATTTCACTATCCATGACGAACTGTAAGTAATAATCCGTTTTTGAACTATTTTCAACGACACTATTTATAAATTATAGACATGATTACAAAAATCATATAAGCTACAATTATCTACAAAGTATTAATACAATTGGTTGATTATTTGCTGATCTAAGAAAATGTGGCCCCCACTATATATGAATATGTGTCGGGATGCCACTAATTTTGCAATTGTTCAAGATTTTATGCCAAAAGTAAAAAATTCTAATAAAGATACATCTTGCGAGTCATTAGAAGTTCATGAAAACCACATTTATATACACAAATTCAAAAAAGAAAATTGATAACCTAAGATGTAGAAATTTTATAAAATGTTAACATAAAAAACATTTATAATACTCATGGGAAAAAATCATTAAAATAATTATTAGACTGTAGTGTCGTTGAAATAGATCAAAAACGAAAAATTATGAGTTTAACTTCAGGATACAAACCAGAAACTAATTAAAACCAATTTTACATATTATTCATAGTATATATTTAAATATCTTGATTTTTAAAACTATTACATTCCATAATAAATAGGCTGCCAAAAACTCAACGACAGTCACGTAACCAGGGATGTAAATTTTGAAATCTTTTGCAAAAAAATATAAAGGATTAAGATATAGAGGCCGGAACTTTTCAAAAGGACATTGGAAGACTATATGACAATACATCTCTTGAAATGATGACTAGAAGACAATAATGATCTCTTGAAATGTAATGGAGCTTGTATTACTGAATAATATCAGGGACCGAGCTTCGCTCTGGAGTACAAAAGCATGAAAAATTTATTACGAAAGAAGAAATTATAATAACATTCATACAAAAATGTTCTATCTAATTACAGTAAACTGAGATTCCCAGAGGAATGCAAAAATTTCCCTCACAAAGGCCCAGTTGCACAAAAGCCGGTCAAATTTTAATCCTGATTAACTTCACGTGAACCAAATCAGAGACCATTTCAAAAAGATGGATCTACTGGAATTAATCAGGATTGAAAATAACCCGGCTTTTTTGCAACCAGCACTAAGTACTTAATTGAATGATTACAAAAGTTCAACAGCTGAGTCATAATTTTGACACAGTCCCACACACATGAACTCGCTCACTCACTTCCATCACCAACAGACGACAAAATAATTATTATCAGCTGTTTAACCAAGGATGAATAATAATTATCATATTAATGTCCTTCAGCGAGTTTTCCCAGGGATGATACCTAGTGCAATCGAATCTTTATATTATAAACCTACTATGCTTTGAATTTCGTGAGAATCGTTAGAGCCGTTTTCGAGATCCGGTGAAATACAAACATAAAAACATCTAAACAAATAAACAGAAGTTGCTCGTTTAATAGTATAGGATATTATATAGGTCATCAGCCCATCAATGATATTTCTTGAACAATTCGCTGTACTCTTCAAATGAATTCCCATCGAAGCCTGTTCAAGAATACTAACTTATTAATGACGTGCCCCTCGTCTCAGTGATGTAGGTGACGATTTGAAATCTAATGGAGCTTGTATTACAGAATATATTATATAGGCCAACAATATGACAATAAAGTCGATGCCGCGTTGTCTTATTGTGGGACAATAATATTAATTCATATGGAAAGTCACAGATTCACACAATCTGCTACCTAAATCTCCTGTTTAGTCACAGCAAAAGTTCAAATGTATTTTATGCAGAGTGTAGACTGAGTACCGTAACAAAATGGACACTGAATATTATTGAACAATGAAGTGCTTACTTAGGACATCAAGCCTCAGTGTCTTTGACAGGTTTATTACAGATGTGTGGCCTTATGTTATAAGTAGGTAATATTTTATACGATAATACTGATGAAATTTTTGATTTGTTATTCTGATATAGTATCAGTAATTCACAAAGCTCAGATTATATAAGGCCAGTGTTACTCTATGGGTCTGAAACTTGGAAAATGACCAAGAAAGAAGAACAAAAGCTCCTAGTGTTTGAGAATAAAATGCTGCGAAAGATATATGGGCCCACGTACAAGCAAGGAGAATGGAGGAGGAATCATAATAAGGAAATCAGATACCTCTACAATAAACCAGACATTGTAAGTGAAATAAAATGTGTGAGATTACAATGGGCTGGGCACATACTCAGGAGAGGAGAAGAGTCCAATCTGAGAAAAGTTTCAACACCCAACCCTCTAGGAAGAAGAGCCCGTGGGAGACCCAGACAGAGATGGTGGCAACAGGTTAAGACTGACATGGAGAGACTTGGAGCGACAGAAAGAGATGCAGAGGAGCGAACTACGTGGAGACAGTTTGTTGGTGCGGTCAAATGTCAACTTAGATATAGATGGCCCTGGGAGTAAGTAAGTAAGTAATTCACAAGTTAATACTACTGGTAAGTAAATACAAGCAAGTAATGAAACGGTCAATTTAGATGAAAATTGGATTGAGTTAGATGTTAGTTTACTTCCAAACTTTCATCCCTTTAGGATAACCATCCACTGGAACCATATTCAACCGATCCGTTCGGCCGTTGGATCGGACGAATCTGCCGGCCGTTGATTCGGCCGAATATGGTCGTCGATTAGAACCGTTTACGTCTGTCTAGTTGCCAATTATTGAATTAACTACTATCATAGCCACCAAAATTTTTCATAAACAATGATTAGGCTATATTGAGATTTTGAAAATTGAATAAACAAATATCCACTAAATTAGTTATTCATTACAATAATCTTATTTGTTCAGCCGGTCCCGGCTGCCTAAAAAGCAGTCGTTAGGTCATGTGAGAGGCCCTGAAATTGATCAGTTGCGACCTGAAAACTCTGACACCAGACCTCAGCCAGCCAGGTCACTCGATATTATTATTATTTTACTCAGCAATCTTTGTTCACAGATTCCTTTGAACATCACGACGATGATATCTTTTGTCTTGCATATCCCACAATGGAACATGCTCTTGAACCAAACTTATCAACTTTTCATTGTTCATAGTTACAACTTTATAAAACAGAACAACTTAAAAAAACAAACTAGACAGTGAAACAATTTTGGGTTAGGAACATTTAGTTGTCTCTGCTCGACTATTGTTAGTTCGGCCGGAAAATCCCATTCAATTTGGATCGAAAAATTGATCGGCCGTGCACGGACGTATGAACCTGTTGCAATGGACGTGCATCTATTCCTTTCTTGATGGAATTAAATAGAGAATGCATTTATTCAAATGCTAATTAATATATAATTATTATTTAACGAAAATCCTTAATAAATGCTGTAAATCACCCCAAAGACTTCTGCTACTGCAGACATTGACAACAGGATTAACAGCTAGATGGAAATTCGATGAGAACTACTATCCAAAAATTAGTTGCCAGCCCGGGAATCGAACCCGGTACCTCCCAATTGCTAGTCAGGAATGCTTACCCTTACACCAAACTGACAATCTCTGGATACGATCTAGCTGTTAACCCTGTTGTCAATGTCTGCAGTAGCAGAAGTCTTTGGGGTGATTTACAGCATTTATTTAGGATTTTCGTTAAATAATAATTATATATTAATTAGCATTTGAATAAATGCATTCTCTATTTAATTCCATCTGTAACTGGTTGGCCGCTGTGGCTTCGTATAAAATGAGCGCTGCTATCCAGAGATTGTCAGTTGGGTGTAAGGGTAAGCATTCCTGACTAGCAATTGGGAGCTACCGGGTTCGATCCCCGGGCTGGCAACTAATTTTTGGATAGTAGTTCTCATCGAATTTCCATCTAGCTGTTAACCCTGTTGTCAATGTCTGCAGTAGCAGAAGTCTTTGGGGTGATTTACAGCATTTATTTAGGATTTTCGTTAAATAATAATTATATATTCCTTTCTTTGTTGGGGGATCGTTCGGTCGAGTTCGGTAGTTTTCGGCCGATGCTAGTTCGGACGAAAACGGTTCTAGTGGACGGCCCACCTAAGCCTTTGGCTTAGAGCAAAGCTCGGATCCCCGATATTTTACAATATAGATATAAAAGGAATGGTTTACCTTGACAGAATACTCAAGCCATCACTGCAAATGGACGGACAGGACACGAGGCGGATAGCAATACGTCCCACCAGACTGGGGTAGTGCATGCGCATCACACACTCGAACGCACCTCTAAACGTAGTGATGTCTGACGTTTTCGCTGTCAAATCAACCTGAAACAGCCACAAAATATATGTAAAAACATCCAAAAAATACTAATAGAAAATACATAAATTACATACAAAATGTCATTAAATATGAGAGATTAAAAATGACAATTGAACAACTGAATCTAGAGATGTCTAAGACCCAATTCACACTGAAGTGACGTGGCAATGGTGCTGGCGTAGCACTGATTATTGTCACTTCCACGCCACTCCTACATAAACATATCATCTAATGCAGTGGGCGCCAAACTGATGAGCCTGTGAGCTAGAATAGCATTTATAAATCTTCTGGTGAGCTACCAAGGAATATTAGAATAAAGAAAGTATCTTTTATGGCCTACAAAGGTACATTTCTAGTGTTGGAATCTACTTATCTCATAGCAAAAAGTATAACAAAAGTTAAAATGTGCATTAATTTCAGTGAGAGAAGTGGAAATATTTTTGGCCATGGATATTTTATTGATGTTTGGAGTGTACGTTGTAGCATCCATTCTGATACAGTTGTCCAAAAAATGTTCCTATATCGATTTTTCATGAATTTCATACTTGAAAAAGATGATTCACACAAGTAGGTAGAGCTGAGCATGGCTTTCAACCTCAATGCAACTTGAATAATAATAATTGGATATTTTTCTTTGGGGACTTGAGGCCAAATATTTCCAGTTGTAGAAAGTGATGTGAGAGACAAGATCATTTTAAAAATCCAAAAATTCCATTACAACTGAAGCCTGATCTCCACCAAAATGTTTTACAACAAAAGCTGCAAAATCTTCTGCATCGATCTCTACAAAAGGAGAGTTGACGAATTGTACCATATTCGATATGCTTTTAAAATCTTGAAATCGTTGATCTGACTGTTGTCTCAAAACTGAATTGTAACGTATTCTTGGTTATTGCTGAGGTGCTGTGAAGGATTTTTCTCGTCATTGATTTTCTTCAGACTGGAAAAGTGTTTATATTCAAACTGGACGACATTCTTCTCCCACATCTCAAGCTCCTTGGAAAACGATTTTACAGATCAAATCATTCCACCGATAACCTTATCTTTCCCTTGAAGCTGCAATATTTAAATCATTCAACTTCTCAGTTACATCTGTGAGAAATGCAAAATGTTGTAGCCATGTTTCTCAATGCATGGTTGACAACCCAAGCATTTCTGTGAGCTACCAAAAACTACCCCACGAGCTACCGGTAGCAAACTGGAGTGGCGTTTCGTCACGCTACTTCTGTCTACATTGATCCATATGCTTATATGGAAGTTATAAAAGTCAGCGCCACGTCACCGCCACGCCACCGCCACGTCAGCGTTTAAATTAATGATATTTATAATATCTTTATATTATACACATGAATGTATATTTTTATAATTATATAATATAATATCACATAAATATAAATGATTATATGATATGGTGTATGTTATTCATTCATACAGGAGTGGCCAGAGGTCGAGTGGATCAGATGCTGGCTTTATGATTCAGAGGCCCGGGTTCAAATCCCGGCCCGGGCAAGATATTTATCTCGGGCCATTCCCGTGTTTCGGATGGACACGTTAAGCCGTCGGTCCCGGCTGCCTAAAAAGCAGTCGTTAGGTCATGTCAGAGGCCCTGAAATTGATCAGTTGCGACCTGAAAACTCTGACACGAGACCTGAGCCAGCCAGGTCACTCGATATTATTATTATTATTCATTCATACAGGATTTGGTGGAATAATTATTATTCTGAATATTTGAAGATATATATATTTACACCTGAATTTCATGTGATTTCGTAAAATGAACCTTCTCATCTATTCCCAAGTCTGGGATTTTTTTGAGCCTCACTCCCAGTGAATAACACATTATTTAACTATATTAACTTTAGTATTTAACATATTATTATTATTAAAATTCATAAAGTTTTCAAAACAGACAACCATTGTCACACCACAAGAAATAGAAGCCTTCTTCAGCCAAGTCCACACTGAACCAATACCAATGTTCGACAAACATTATTGTTGAAAAAGTTTGGGCAAATTTTATTATGTTTGACAAACAATTGAATGAAAAAGATTAAGAAATTGTCAAAAAACCACTGATTTATTCATAATTAGAAAGACCGTTTTCGGTTATTACACCATTGACAATTTCCTACGGTAGTCTTTTTCATTCAATATGAATAATTACCAGAATATCAACTTCTCAACTACACAAAAAATTGACAAAAAATGATTGCCTGTGGACGCGTTACCAAACAAAATATTTAAAAGTGGGAAGAACAGGTTTTATGTTTTACAGCTGATTTACAGCTGTCAACACTGAAAAAAACGTAATTTTTTGTTTGACAAACAATGATTGTCCAAACTTTTTAAAATATTTGTCCCTGAGCTCCTCAACAAACATGTTTGTCGAACATGTATGTCGAAGATTTGTTCAGTGTGGACATGGCTTTATCACGAATGTGGCTAGGAAGGCAACATACCAACGACACTTCAACCTCTCACTCGCTCTCATTGTGAGCGCATAACGTGGGAACGTAACGCAGTTTCTTGAAGTGTCTCCAGGCAAACCAATTTATAAGACGTTGTCACGTCAAAAATGCAATTTATTTATATTTGTAGTAAATTTCATATATTGTATTTTTGAATATTGTGTAGATTTTATTGATTGTATTGCTTATTTGTATATCGATGGAAAAAATTATTTATTTATTTATTAATCACTGAATAAAGGCAATCCATCCCATCAATTTCTTTCCAAAAATCAATTACAGATGACAATATTTTAATTTAGAAGCTAGACTGCTTTAAATTCAACCTAATGAATGTCAAATTCAAGTTTGAAATAGTATGTTTTTCAAATGAAATCGTTTTTTCAATACGAATTCCCATTTACTTGCAGTATTTGGGTATGGTAGATAGGTAGCCTATAGTGAGGTCCACGTTATAATGACAATGGATGAAGATAGAAGAATAGCGATGCCGATTCTCTTCATTAATTAATTATATTTCTACACTGTCAGAAACATAATTGGCATCGTTGTGTACCTAGAAAAGGATAGTACCACCGGCTTTGTCGAATGATAGACAAGGATAGCAAAACCAAAGTTGATCAAATACTGTCAATATAACGTGGACCTCACTATAGTACCCAACCTATCATACATTTTTGACAATTCCTATACTCTGATTAGAGTCTCTGGGAAGCTTTAAAAACAAACAAACCGAAATAGTTTTTTTCTGTTGAGATTGATACCCACATGAGCTCTAGGCTTGTGCGTGTGTAATGATATGCGTATGATATGGGCAATGTGCGTGAGGCGGATGATAATGAGAGATCAATGGACCTACAGTTTTAGTTGGGTTCCGAACCACCGGTAATCGACTTTGTAACTCATGAATCTTAATCAGAGGAGTTGGCTCAAGCGGTCACCCTTCCAACGGGAGTATTGGGCGCATGATTCTTAACTATTCTATTCAATTCAGGAAGTACAGTAACTATTGTTGAAAATGGAAAGGAAATGGTACCTATATTTTGTTTATTGGTAAAGTGGAAAAATTCAGATTTGTATTTCTAATTTTTCTACCAAAGTACCAACCTGAGGATCCAACACACTCCCTCCATGCAACACCAACAGCAGCGATGTGATAGTGCACTGGTTCTGAGCATGCGCAGTAGACCCCGACATAGTAGGGGACCCGGGACACGAACTCAAGTCCACACTACGCGCATGCGCCGTGCGATGTTCGCTGCTACTCCGCTCGCTGGTCGCGCGTTTCAAATAGGACTGCGAGAATATGCTGTCGTCAGCTGAGGCTGCAAGCGACGAGTAGAGAGAGCATGAATTAGAGTTTAATTTAATTCAAAAAAATCATTTATCACTAGATGAAGAATCGTTGCAGAAAAATAACATCTATATTTAAATAACTATTTATTTATTCATTTGGGATTACACAACTTTCAGAAAAGCACCACAGGAACTCAAATCGGTTCCAGTTCTAATTTATACAACAGTTTAAAAAGTGTAGCTATATACTAGTAGTTCTGTGAACAGTAGACCTCACGTAGTATTCTCATCCACAAGTACCTGATTGAAACTGTAGACCTTAGGAAATACCACGGTATATAGATGAATCAAATCAAATCAAATTTATTTGTTTCCAACATTTACAGTATAAACAATATATAAAAAGATATAATTGAAACAACACTCACATGGACACGCAGGTCTGTTTGTGAGTTGTTTGAGTTAGTGATTACATTATTTTAATTATTATAACTTGAGAGAAATTCCTGGAAATTAGATTTGGCTAGGTACATAGTATTGAAATGAAAAGAATAACTTAAATAAAGAAGTAAATTGAATTATGATATGTTAAATAATAGAATTATTATTCAATCATAGAAATATTGTAGCACAACTACACACATACAACTCACACATACAGGGAGGGGGAAGACAGCCACACACACACACCACACACATACACACCAACATTCTAAAATGGCTGTTAGATGCATTTAAATTCATTGGTTGATTACTGATAGAGGTAGAGAAGATGAAAAAATAATAAATATATAGAGGAATAAAATTTGTATAGAATAATAGGTCTACAGTAGAATAATTTGAAGCGAAAGCCTGGAGTTTAACCAACCGCGTTTGCGCGCAGCGCAATATGTCATCTAAATACCGTGGGAAATACAGCAATAGACTGGCTTCTCCACACATCTGTGTAATCACTTGTCAGCTGATTTATGATGAATAATATTCTATAGTCTGATTTTTACTCTAATATTGGCGTATGAAGGAGGCTCCTTTTTCCTTTCATATTATCCTTGAAATGCAAAATTTCCAAAAACCTTGTATATACTGCGACACGCAATTATAAAGGAACATACCTGTCAAATTTCATGAAGATCTATTACCGCGTTTCGCCGTAAATGCGCAACATATATAAACATTGAAACATTTAAACATTAAGAGAAATGCCAAACCGTCGACTTGAATCTTAGAGCTTGTTCACATGACAGCGATTTACGCTCGGTTGTCGCTCGGTTTGCCAGCCTTGTACACATGACAGCGATTCATGAGCGGTTTGCGCTCGGTTATGATAAATAATTACTATGTACAACATCTATGTACAACATCTATGTACTCAATCTTGATATCTTAATCTATGTACTTAATCACTATATTACTCTTTAACATATATTACTGCTCTGCTCGAAACCGCTCGGTTGACTGAAGACATGTCTACGCTTTCATGCCTGCTCTAGTATATCGAGCCGCCCGGCAACCGAGCGACAACCGATAGTCTGAGACTACAACCACCGCGATTCGCCGGCGACTACTAAAACCGAGCGATGCATGTGTACGGCACCACGTGTTTCCCTATACCTGGCAATCGCTCGGTTTGTCAACCGCGCGACAACCGAACGTAAATCGCTGTCATGTGAACAGGCTCTTAGACCTCACTACGCTCGGTCAATAAATATAATCATGAAGTGTGAACATAACCTATTTCTGGACAATTTCCTTCTAAATTTGGGAAAAGAGCAGTTTTGGGCTTTGAGCCTGTTGTTCCTTTCCCAATCATTCATAGTTGAGAATTATATTGTATCTATCAATGTATGAAATAAATATGTAGAGCGGTCCACGTTATAATGGCAGTGTTCGATTAGCAATGATATTGCTAACCTTGTCTATCATTCAACAGAACAGATAACTCTAACTCTCTCTCGCTATGCTCTGTTGCCAGATCGGCTTTTAACAATGTAGAATTAATAATTAATTTAAATAAGACATAGAAAAATACATAATCATATAATTTCATTGTTCACATTACATGCAACATAAAAAATGCTTGTATCCTTCTATATAGTGAGGTCCACGTTATAATGGCAGTGTATGATTAGCAATGGTATTGCTATCCTTGTCTATCATTCAACGAAGCTGATAGCTCTATCTCTTTCTCGCTTTGTTCTGTTGCCAGATCGTTTGCTAACAATGTAGAATTATTGATGATTTATTAACACAATATTTCATCTTAATGATGAAAATTCATTATGAAATTATTGAAAAATATAATTTCTTGCGTGATAAAATATAATTGATTATTTAAACTGGAATGAACAGTTAATATAACATCAATAAACCTGTACCAGCTACCGTCTATAGAATGTATTGACAAGACGGAGGATCGGCAACGTTGTTCTCCTATCTTTCTCCTCTGGCTACGTTGCAGAGCTTGAAACCAGATCGTGTTCTAACAATGTATAATTGATAATTAATTAACAAAATATTTCATCCTAATTTATTATTCAAATTCATTATGAAATTATTGAAAAATATAATTTCATGCTTAATAAAATATAATTGATTATTTTAAACGAGAATGAACAGTTAATAAATAAACCTGTATCAGCTACCGTCTATAGAAGGCATTGACAAGACAGAGGCAACATTGTTCTGCTATCTTTCTCCTCTACCATTATAACGTGGACCTCACTATAGGTTAGGTAACATCTTTACAGTTGCAATGCTAGACAAATAATGACAGTAACAGAGGTACTTCTAGACACAAGTAACCATAACAGATACAGGTTGAGTACAGGTAAAAGTTCCTCATAGGAAAGTCCACGATTAAATTTTTAGTTCTTAGGAAATGCCACGCTTGATGGGTTCGTAGGAAGCGCCACCTTAGGAAGTGCCACATAGCCATCCATGATACTTTATATTTTGAACTGGTAATTGCAGATATGATTAAAAAAATCAAAATTATTGAAATAATTTTCATACTTCTCGACTGAATATACTTTGAAATCCTAAAACAAGAGATGTTTCCTTGTCAACTGACCTTGCTTATCAATGACTACAGTGGGTGATGTGGCATCCAAATCTTCTTCAGTAAGTAGATCCAATGAACTCCATTTTGCCAACGATATCGAGTCTTCTGCAAAAAAAAACATAAAATATTCATAAACATAAGATACGATGGGATATGAACATAATACATACGATAATTACATATGCACTCAAAGGCCAACAAGAATCTGAAACACTCAGAGATGGTCAATGATAATTAAATACTTATAGTATGTTCTTATAGTATGTTTCCAAGTATGTTCTGGAGCCACTGATACAAAAGATATAGACATAAGATTAATATAAGATCCCACGGAGCAAGATAATAATATAATCATAATATTATTATACAATCAAAATTAACTATGATAGATTGCCCTCACGTCAATGCGAGAGATAGTCTTCATTTCCTGATGAAGAACTTTGAATTTTGTAGAAATTTCTAGTAAGATTACACAAAATATAGAACTGTAATCTGTGCTTTTATTCGACAGAATGAGAGATATTCCAACAGTTTAATAAAGACAATATAAAAACTTGTAGTACCCTTTATTATTAAACATTTAAAATATTACAACAACTAGTCTCGACCATAACTTAGGTCATTTTCAAGTTGAAATGTGGAAAATAAATAACCTTACACCTATAAGAAACCTATGTTTTCCAACAGGTTAATATAATGGAATAAGAATAAGAATTTAACTTATAATTGAATAACCTTGATTAATATTCATACATTAAATAGCATGAATCAATCAAACAAAAGCACCATTTTTAATTTATTATTGGAATTTGGAATACTGGAAAAGTATTCATGTTGCAATCAAGAATAATTATTGACAAAAACTGTAGTACATTGGAGAATGAACATTTTCTTCATTATTAGCATTTGAACAAATGGAATTTATCATTAATTTCCATCTGTACATCGATGATTTTGGGGTGTGAATTGGAAAGATTTATTCAACTGTAAGGGCCGTTTGCACAGTCAAAGCTGGTGGCTTAAACTCAAAATTAATCACATTAAAACAAACGAGACTTGATATGGATTTAATCCAGTTCAAAATGAAAGTCGGATTAAATTGTGACTGTGCAAACGGCCCTAAATGTACAATTCAGAGTTGTATCATTTTTTTAAAACAATTCAAGTTAAAAGATTGGGCAATTTGGAAAAAGGAGTTAACTTTGTAACCGTTAATCAATAAAACATCTCTACTTTATTAGCCAGTTTCAGAAATGAAAATTGTTGAATATTTAACTTCTTCTTTTGGGATATTACAAATAATGTATCTATTACATAAAATGAAATATGTAGAGGACAGAGAATCCAAATAAGGAGACCTGAACATTTCATATTAATAGGCTATTATTATTATAAACGAAAATCCCAATTGATTGCTGTAAATCACCCCGAAGACTTCTGCTACTGCAAATATTGACAGCAAGGTAAACAGCTAGATGGAAATTCGATGAACGCTACTATTCGAAAAATCGTATTCAAATTCATATAAAATTCATAAATTTCATATTCCTACAGCATAAGATGGTATGAGATAAAAGGAAGGCTGATATATTTATATAATATATTTCTCTATAATATTCAACGGGATTCGCCAAATCTTTTAAAGATTTCTATGACAGAATATGATTTAATCAAACCTTTCTAGTTTAATCTAACACCAAAAATATATTAACATTATTTAAACAAGTTTTGAGCAAAATACTTCAGTTTTGTACAATCAACTTGTTACACAAAATATGAGTTGGATGGGGTTCCTCTTTTTTTCAAATAAGAATTCTACTTTACTCTGAGAAAGGAATAATATGAAGATGATTTCATTATAATCCAAATCCAAACCCTACAACAATTTTTTGGTGTAATATAATTATTATAATTACAACTTAATTTGGACTGTAGTAAAAATTTGGGAAGGGAAAGTTTTGGGCATAAGCGTATTGTGCCTTCTCATATAAGTTAAGTGTGTACATGACTAAATAAATAAATAAATTATAGGCTACCTATCTCCGGCTATTTATTTTTTTTAAATTACGGATTCTATTTTAATCTAATCAAACACTTTCTAAGGATGCATACCATCACATTCGAGGAATCTAACAATCTCTAAATCTATATTTTCTACACTACTAGGCATTACACTAGTGTAATTTCTACACTAACTACACTCGGGGGTCTAGTTCTGTACACTACATGGGAGTGTTGTGTAGGGTTGGTGGTTTTAAAATAATTGAAAAACTTTGAAAACTATCTAAAACATACCCTTAATAATAGGTATTGCAAACCCTGGTGAGAGAGATGCATTGACGGGACAAAGTAGAGAGAAGACAGAGAGAGAAAAAGAGAAAGAAAAATGGTTACAAAAAATTTGAAGTGAGTTAGAACTATAAACTACCTATCTATACTCAGATCATGGATTTTTAAAAATCTGGCTTCATAAGCCAGAGAAATCAGATAAGGAAGCTGATTAATAAATTGAATCAATTCAGGAAACTTATTCATGAATTCTAATCAATTGAGATAACTGATTGATGAATTTAATATTCTAGAGTGAGATCCATGTTATAATGACAGTATTTGATCAACTTTGGTTTTGCTATCCTTGTCTATCATTCGACATAACCGGTGGTACTATCCTTTTCCAGGTCTACAACGATGCCAATTATGTTTTTGACAGTGTAGAAATATTATTAATTAATGCAGAGAATCGGCATCGCTATTCTTCTATCTTTATCCACTGCCATTATAACGTGGACCTCACTATAGTTTGATACTATAGTGAGGTCCACGTTATAATGACAGTGGAGAAAGATAGGAGATCAACGTTGCCGAACCTCTGTCTTGTCAATGACTTCTATAAACGGTAGCTGATACAGGTTTATTGATGTAATATTAACTGTTCATTCTCGTTTAAAATAATCAATTATATTTTATTATCAACAAATTATATTTTTTAATAATATCACAATGAATTTACATAATCAAGATGAAATATTTTGTTAATTAATAATTCTTCATTGTTAAAAGACAAGACGAGAAAGAGAAAGCGCTATCCGGTTTGTTGAATGAAAGACAAGGATAGCAAAACCATTGCTAATCAAACATTGCCATTATAACGTGGACCTCACTATAGTGTATTCTTGGATAAGTGTCAACAGAAATTTGTTGAATGAGGATTGTTTAAAGTTTAGTGGATTATTTACGAAACTGCAGTCTTGTATAAAGACTAATGGATGTGATAAAAATAGAACTTGTTTATTTTTCAAGAATTAACCATTCTGTAGCTTTCATACTGCATTTTGTCTCAAGCTTTTCTTACTTTACTTTACTTTACTTTTCTTGTTCGTCACAATTATTAAACTGCATTAAGGGAGCAACGTATATGACACGTCAAAGTTTAATTTAATATCTACCATCCCTCATAGTCATCCCTCTTGAAGTCTCTTGTACCTTAACTTTCAAACTTCAAGAGAAAAGTAAACAATGATCTGAGTATTTTTTAGACATATATTGTACATTGTGAGTTTTATAACTGTTCACTATAAAATGAGAAAGATAGACATATATTTTCCAAAAAAACTAACACGGAATATAGATAGTACCTATACACATTAGGAGTCATGCGATAACATAATTATTTTACCACATTCATTGGAAGAACAGAAGGAATACTATTGATTACAGACAATAGGAAATGCTATAAGTTACAGTGGTTCCTATAAATAATAATATGATAATAATAATACAACGTTATCCATGTTTAAGAGGATAATGGGTGAGTACAATATAATAGTTATTTGTATATCTAGAGTGAAAAGTGCTGTTT
Organism: Nilaparvata lugens; assembly: GCF_014356525.2. Taxonomy (NCBI): domain Eukaryota; kingdom Metazoa; phylum Arthropoda; class Insecta; order Hemiptera; family Delphacidae; genus Nilaparvata; species Nilaparvata lugens. Next base: position 17,529,790 of record NC_052513.1, on the reverse strand, counting down.
TTTCTCCCCGAGGAAAAAGTTTGAAGCCCGAGGCGAAGCCGAGTTTAATAATTTTCCTGAGGGAGAAAAAACATTTTTCACTCGTGATATACACAACATTTTTCCTCCACCTACATTTTTATAAAATCTGCAAATAAAATAATTTTTAAAAACGCACGTGACCAAACAATGTGTTACAACATAATCTAAAAAGTAAACAGAAACAGCTAGCTTGTAATCAAAGTTCTCCGCCGACAGCGCTATCTGTCGGTAAAAGTTGTAACAACAATGGCCGCCACAACTACAGCTATGATGAAGTTCCCGTTTCAAATTTAATTAGTTAATAAGGAATATTCGTTGGCTGGTATTTTGAATAGCTTGGAATATTAAAAATATTTATTCATTTTTTTAGTATAGTGATATGAAGTTTGTAATAATTTTAGCATACAAACATATATTTCATATGTTGATCAAATCTGGTTGAGGTATTGAATTTAGTTGGCTCAATGACTGACTACTCTATTTGCTTCCCCATCTGAGCTTAGACCTTCTAACCTATTACAATGTAAGTTTTTAAAATAGAGATGCTTCTCATGTTATTTAAATGGAGTCACTTTTCCTCCCTAGGGAGTTTTTCGGTTTTTTACTACCGAGAGCGAAAAAGTGACACTTAAGTATTATGTTTCAGGGGGTAAAGTAAGTACTTTAGACAGTAGGTGGAGGAAAAAGTTTCTATTGTATTAAAAACTGTATATAGATTGCATTGAAATATGTACAATTGAATATTAGAGCAGATAAACAAGAATTGGAATTAATAAATTGCTGAGAATGAGATGTAAGAGTAGATACTCAAAATATTAGATTAACAAATAGAATATGCACAAAATAGTAACATCAATAGAATAGTGAGTAATATCATACAGAAAATAAAGCACAAGAAGATATACCATGGTATAGGTCGTTTATGTTCCAAATTTCAAGCCGATTTTTTGTTAACTCAAGCCGATTACTGTCGACTACTTTCTATTATTACTGTTTTGTTGGGGTGAGAGTGTAAGAACGGCACAGTATGAGAGACTACCAGCGTCACATTGCTTCACCAAAAACAACTACTAGGACTATCGGCTTGAGTTATCAGTGAAATTTGTAACATAAACGCCCTGTACCATGGGCTATCTACTCATGCTATATTTGCTCTATGATTGTATCTTGTGACCTAACTTGGTCACAGTGATAATAGACAGTAGTCAACAGTAATCGGCTTGAGTTAACAAAAAATTGGCTTCAAAAATCGACAAGGTTGTTTATAATATACGGTGAGGCTCGTACCTGTTTATGTACTTGTTCATATAAACGACCTACGCTATCTTCTTTTATGCTATCTTTTCTCTATAGTTACACTATAAATGATACAGTATCACCATAAACGATACAGTATCACCACAAATGATACAGTATCAACAAAAATGGTACAGTATCACCATAAATGATACAGTATCACCATAAATGATACAGTATCACCAAAAATGATACAGTATCACCATAAATTATACCGTATCAACACAGTATGAAGCCGTATCATCTCAACTTGATAAACAACACCATAATTTGATACAAAACTTCCAAGGTTTGAATGAATTCTACAAACCATGGGATATCTTCTTATGCTATCTATGATTGTATCTTCTGGCAAAATGAAATTGATTGTTTGATTGATAGATATTGATTGATTGATACCTTGACAATCGAAGAACTCGTCCTCATCACCGCTGGCTGCTGAGTCATCAGAATCGCGCACTATGCTCTCCATGCGCCAGCTGGCGGCGGCCAGGTCCAAATTGTTGTTCAGCGCATGCGCAGTAGCCGGCGACAGAAGCTGCGCCTTGGAACTGCTGCGTGACCAGGCTCGTTTGCGCATATCACCGGTTAGACCACTAGACCTGAGAATGAAATTATTGGAAATTAAATTGTTGGTAGAAATGTGAATGAAATTCATTGCTTCATCCAATAGGAGATAAATATTCTGGAGCATACTAAGGGTAACCGTCTACTGGAACCGTATTCAACCGATCCGTTCGGCCGTTGGATCGGACGAATCTGCCGGCCGTTAATACAGCCGAATATGGTCGTCCATTGGAACCGTTTACGTCAGTCTAGTTCAGTAGTTGGCTGAACTATTGAATATTGAATCAATTACTATCATAGCCACAAAATTTTTTCACAAACAATAGATTATAGAAAGATTGAGATTTCGAAAATTGAATAAACAAATATCCACTTATTAGCTATTGATTACAATAATCTCACCTTCAACAGATATCCACTGAATTAGTTATTCATTATCAAGCAATCTTTGTTCACAGATTCCTTTGAACATCACAACGATGATATCTTTTGTCTCGCATATCCCACAATGGAACATGCTCTTGAACCAAACTTATCAACTTTTCATTGTCCATAGTTACAACATTATAAAACAGACAAGACTGTGAAACAATTTTAGGTTAGGAACACTTTGATGTCTCATCTCGACTAGTTAGTTCGGCCGGATAGAGCCGGAAAATCCCATTCAATTCGGACAGGAAAATTGATTGGCCGGAGACGGCGGTGCACGGACGTATGAACCTGTTGCAATGGACGAGCATCTATAGCTTTCTTTGTTGGGGGATCGTTCGGACGAGTTCGGCAGTTTTCGGGCGATGCTAGTTCGGACGAAATTGGTTCCAGTGAACGGCCCACCCAAGGTGATTTCTAAGCTGTGCTGATGCACTAGATAACCTTACAAAAAAAACTAAATGTTATATTGTATATCTTTGTAACTGACTTGTTTTTTTTCAAATAAAGAAATGAATAATAATTAATTCTTGAATTTCTTCAGGCTGACCACTAACGATATGACATGCATGATAAGCATGTGTGCACAGTGGAGAAAGATAGGAGAACAGCGTTGCCGATTCTCTGCCTTGCCACTGCCTTCTATAGAAGATATATCTTACGTTATATCTTACGTAATATTAACTGTTCATTCTAGTTAGAAATAATCAACAATATTTAATTTGTTAAAAAAACTTTTTCAATTATTTGTTGGGAAGACACCGAAAAGTATATAGTGAGGTCCACGCTATAATGGCAGTTGATAAAGATAGAAGAACAGCGTTACCAGATTCTTTCTCTCACTAACCTTGAGCTCATCTCACCAACAGCATCCCCTCCATCCGTGCCATCACCCCCACCACTCCTCTGCGTGCTTCCCCCTCCAGTGCCTTGTGATGACGTCATCTCAGACTCTGTCTCTGTCTTCTCAATGCTGCCCAGTGTGGCTGCCAGGCTGCTATTGGTTGGAGTGGAGGCAGATCCACCAGCCAATGGCGAGCCAGCGTTGTCTGGGTCCTCGGAATCGGGCTCTCCTGATTCGTCGGCGCCACCTGGAGCGAGGACCAATCAGAATCGAGGGATTAGGGCAGGCAGAAACCAATGACTAATCACATTCGAGAGATTACAATTGAAAACAAGATATGTTATACAACACCGGTAACCTACGCCATACAATTGCAAGCAAGAGTGATATTGAAACAGTAATTATTGTATAATAAAATTATTATTAAACGAAAATCCCAATTAAATGCTGTAAATCACCCCGAAGACTTCTGCTACTGCAAATATTGACAAAAGGGTGAACAGCTATAGTGAGGTCCTCGTTATAATGACAGTATTTGTTCAACTTTGGTTTTGCTATCCTTGTCTATCATTCGACAAAGCCGGTGGTACTATCTTTTTGTAGGTCCACAACGATGCCAACTATGTTTTTGACAGTATAGAAATATAATTAATTAATGCAGAGAATCGACATCGCTATTCTCCTATCTTTATCCACTGCCATTATAACGTGGACCTCACTATAGATGGAAATTCGATGAGCGCTACTATAAAAAAATCAAAAACCACGTGGCGTGTTTTACAGCATTCAATTTGGATTTTCGTTTCATGATCATTCATTGATTAGCATTTGAACAAATGCAACTACCAATCTATTCCAATTATTGGGTTTAAATTGGAGAATACAAGTGTTTGTCTGTGGCAGTGAAGATATTTGAATTTCAATAGATTGAAAACGAAAATGAGCTTTTTTCTGACTTGATAAACAAATACAAAATATAAACAGTCTTCTAGTCTCAGGATAAAACTTGCAGCAAATTTTTTGAATGCTGCTAATAAGAGATATTCTTTTGAAATAAGATATATAAGTTACTCTCTTATATATCTTATTTTAAAAGATAATATAGATTTAATAAAGAAAATATAGGTTTTCATTTTACATTATTCAAGCATTAGTTACACAATAACATAAAGGAGATATACTTCATGTGAGGAATTGGAGGGCGGAGGCAAGGGATCGAGATGGTTGGAGAGGCAGGATTGAGGAGGCCAGGGCTCGATTTGGGCTGTAGGCCCATCGAAGAAGAAGGTACACAATAACATAGTATTACAATAAATATTTTCAGCCATTGCGGTACAATTATCAATTATTGATTTCCAAAAGGAGAAAACTGCAGTATTATTAAACAATCATCAATATCACAAATAAAACAAAACAAAAATCAATCAAAGGAAACAGCAGGAAGTATAATTTCTTTAAATGAATGAGAATCCACTCTTTACATAAAATACGAAAGAAATTGGAAATAAAATGACACTATATTTTATAAAAGATTTCAAAGTCTGACAATCAGTCACATTGTAAAAGCAGCCATTCTTATTTTGGGGTCCAAACCAACATGAAACTATTTTTGTACAGTTATGTTCTACAGGTTGATATAACAATAGCTTACCAGTATGTGGACAATACACATCTCTTTTAAAAAGTTGACAAATTTTACATTCAATTCACTTTATTATTTGTCACAGGTTAAACAACAGTAAGCATTGACAATAATTCATAATTAATTAAGAATAATATTGCATGTATCAAAGTATGAATATATATGCTGTATGTATCAATAATAAATAGTCATGTACATTGAAAACATAAAAAATGTAACATTCATATACAAAGTTGGACTTGATAAATTGTTAAAATGGTGAAAATATTATTCAAAAGCTAATAATTAATATGTCAGTAACAGCCCAATCTTATATAGAAACAATCATCAATAAAATACTAAAACAATATTGTAATTGCTTTTATGGTATGTATGTACAGTAGAACCTCTGTATAACGAAGTCGATTATCCCGAGAAAAAACTCGCTGTAGAGAGGTATTCGTTATCGAGAGGTTGTTCTGTCAAGAAAACTGGCATGATCTTACGGATCTTATAATATATCTTGGGCAGTAATTAAATGAATATGGTACATAAAACATAACATCGAAAACGTAGATAGTGACATTTTGTGAAATGTCACACATTTTACAAAATTGAAATGTATGACAAAAAAGCAAATGATGGGAGGATGGGGAAATCCAGCATTCCCGTTCCTTCATTCATAAATGGCGAATTCTAACAATGAATTTATCCAAAACATTCAAGTAGATAAGGAATCATACAGATAATATTCACTACAATTGGATTTGATTTATTGCGAAGAATGAGAATTGTATAGAATGAAAAAGAATAAGTTTAACTAAGACTAAAATTGTCAAAAAACCACAGATTTATTGATACTTAGAAAGACGGGTTTCGGATATTACACCATTGTCAATCTCTGATAAACAATGTTTTTGGCAATTTCTTAGTCTTTTTCATTCAATATGGATAATACCACAATATCAACTTCTCAACTAAACAAAAAAGAATTGTATAGGGTCCAGCATAAAAACCTGACGATTTCTGAGGGATAATAACTAAAGTGTGTTTCATACAGTTAAAACATGTAATAAATAAAATTGAAGATCAAATTTTGCATTTTACAGTGAATTACATAAATTACTTTCAAAGTTTTTTTATTTGTAGATTATGTCATCCAAATGATTTCCGTTACTTTTCACACACTCACTTGACCTAATTTTAAAATTTGCCATTGCTCGCTCAATCATCACTTGTGGAATTGCTTCAATTTCTTGTTGAATGACTTCCTTAAGTTCTGTGGATTATTGACAGCCCAATAACGGTGATTTTGTTGATTCACAAATCCCGAAAAAATTAAAATGTTCCTCGTCACTTGAAAGAATAACAGCATCCTGGTGGAAATTTTTGAGATTGATCTCGCAAGCGGCTTTGGAATGTGCCCAATAATTTGCATTGAGTTGTTACACTAACATTATCTCATATAAATTTTAGGTCGGAATGAAGAATTCGTCGTACACTTCGATCAGAAATGGCTAGCGCAACAGCATGTTTCGCTACTGAACGTCGTGGAGACCGTGTAACAGTTACTCAGGCATTTTTGAGGCGTTCTCACGGTTCGTTTTCGTCCTGTTGGTTTCGTTTTTAAAGCAGACGACGTGTTCCTAAAATTCTTCACCCACAACAAGATCGTATTCCTACTGGGAACAGGCGCGTGCCAATTTGAATTATTGAAATGTCTGCGAAATAAACGCTGTGTTGAAATAACTGAGTCATTATTTTTACAATAAGCTTCAATCACAATCGCTCGATGTTCACTTGACCACGACATACTGGCTACTGAAATGGCAAGAATAGACCTGTCGATGTACAACATTCCCGCCTTTTCAATGACAGTGGTGCAAACATAACAATTACTACAAAATCGTCAGATTAATATGCCGGTCCCTGCACAATACTACCCTTTGAAAGGGTGACCAATTGTAGAGCCGACACCTCCATAGTTTGAATGAAGTAAGTTGAGACTTGGAGAAAATATAATTGTTGCTAAAATATAAGAAATTTCAATATTTACATGCAAGCTCATATGACAGGATGGCGTATTCAAACGAAAAAACAGTCGATGCAGAGTTGTCAATTTGGATATATCCAGTCATGAAAATTCGCACAATTTGGCAACATGGATATTCTCTTCAAGTCTCAAATTATTTTATACAATAACTATAAACATTTCATGAGTCTAAAACTTGAATACTTTTAAATATCAACTTAATTCATTGAAATTATACAAGCTTTTACTGTGAGGAATGACTTACCGACATCGTGAATAAACTTCTCCAACTTGGTCTGCATTCCCCAATATCTGAACTCAACTCGACACAGCTTATAGGCACACATTATCGACTTCCCATTGGGCAGAGGCATCTTCTTACCCTGTAAATGATAGAGAAAAATGTTAAAATAATATCAAGTTGACTGACAGGAAAGAAAAACTATGGAATCGATTATGATTGAATTTCGGCATGCATCGTCAAGTTTTTGAAAGTTGTCATTTCAGCACGAATCGTCAAGTTTTTGGAAGAAAAAGATTCAATAGAGGTAGAAGAAGACATAATAATATCGATTCATGAAAGACAGATAAACAAACCAATGCAAAGTTAGGATATGATACTGATAAACTCTAGGTCCTTTACGTTTGTTATCTGAGATTTTTGCACATTGGATAAAAGAAATAGAAATAATCATATCAATGAAATAAATATCTTATATTGAATAGCAGAAAAATCAACAGCCTAAAAAATAAGAATTCTAAACAACTGGGGATTTGTTTTCTAAATGAAAGGCTGAAAAGACATAACTTCACTAATCATGGGTTGCATCTAAATCGATCTGGCAAAGTAATATTTTGTAATAGATTGGCAGAGCTGATTGAAAGCCGTTTGCAATCCTCTGGTTTAAAAACAGTCAAAAAAACAAATAACGATTTTTTAGTAAATTGGCTCAAAACAGGGAAGGGAAATAGCTACAAATGCTAGAGATAGAGTAGCACAAGATAGTAAGGTTTTTAGTATTTATCATCAAAATATTCAGTATCTTCGCAACAAAATTGACAGATTAGAAGTATTTCTTAAACAGGAGGATCCTGACATTGTTATTTTCACAGAGCATGGCTTAAAAATAAAGGAAATAAATCAAGTTAGGATTCCAGGCTATTCACTGAGATCAGAATTTTGTAGAATAGCTCATAGAAGTGGTGGTGTATGTATATTCACTAGCAATGCTAAACATACCCAAACTTATGAACTGGATTTTGTTAAGAGATTTTCTGTTGAGATGGATTTAGAGGTGACGGGACTAAGGTTAAAAATTGATGATCGATTGAGGTAGCAGTGTTAGGTATCTATAGGTCACCAAATGGAGACTGGCAAAAATTTTGTGAGCTGCTCCACACACTTTTGGAAATTACAACCGCTCGTTTCACAATGTTATAGTAGTAGGAGATTTCAATACCGATTTTGCCAGGCAGGATAAAATGACAGAGGCTATTAGAGATATTATTAATATGAATAATTTAGAAATTAAGGTCCACGAATATACAAGAGTAACTCGAACTTCACAGACAATTATTGATAATATCCTCACAAATATAGAAGGTTGTAATGTCAGGTTAGGTAGCTCAGATCTATCAGATCATAACTATCAAATTTTAGATGTTAAGTTGCAGGGCCAGAATCCAAGCAGAAAAAAAACTTTTGTGAAAGAAATTCAGCAATATGAGCTAGGAAATATAAATTGTTTGAAGCAGGAACTGCTTCAAGAAAATTGGAGTAGTGTTTATAACAGTTGTAACCTAAATTACAAATATAAGCAATTCATTGATACTCTAAGATTTCACATTAGTGTATGCTGTCCAATAAAAAAAGTCAAAGTAAAAAGTAATTGGACAAAGTAGATGAATGGATAACTGAAGATATTCTTACTCAAAGAAATATTGTTAGGGAAGCCTATGAGGAATTTAAATTAGTGAGGGATGTTCCGAGTGAAGTCAAATACAAATGTCTAAAGAAAACTATGCAAAAGAAGTGAGGAAAGCTAAGTGTAAGAAAACAGCTGAAATATTAACAACTAGTACCAATTTTAACTCTGCTGTTTGGGAGGTAATTAATAGAAATAGGAGAGCAGCTCAAAAAGATACAGTTACTAATGTCCCTAGGATAATCGATGAACATGGAAATTATATGGATGATAGTATAGACATTTGTAACTTTTTCAATAAGTATTATCAACAGGTTGCATATAATCTCCAAAAGTCACTGAACACTAATACTTATAATACAACTACATTAAATGCTGAGCCAATTGAAAAGGTATTTAAATTTCATCCATTATCAAGAGATGAGTTGTCAAGAATAATAAAAAAATTGAATAACAAAAAAACAGTAGGATTGGATGGGGTCTCAAGCAAAATTTTAAAAGAATGTGAAAATGAATTACTGGACCCTTTATTGCATCTCCTTAATACTTCACTAGAGCAGGGTATTTTCCCTGATGATCTGAAACAAGGAAAAATTTTGCCAATTTTCAAGAGCGGTGATTCTGAAAGAGTTGAAAATTATAGACCCATTAGTATTCTAAATGTAATAAGTAAAATTTTTGAAAGAGTAGTTTTAAATAGGCTATTGATGCACCTGGAAGAAATTAATTTCATATGTGATGAACAGCATGGGTTCCAGAAAGGGAAATCTACTAAGACTGCAATAGTATCCCTTGTTGAAAGACTAATAGATATAATAGATTCAGGTGAGAAGGCAGCCGCAATATTTCTTGATTTATCCAAAGCTTTTGATTGTGTGAACCATAGAATATTATTGGAAATACTAAAACTGTAGGTGTGAATGGTATAGAACTAAAATGGTTTGAATCATATCTCATAGGTAGAAACCAGTGTGTTGAGCTTACCAAGGTGGATGGGAATGAAATAGTAAAAATTAAATCTCAAAAACTGGAGGTCCAGGCTGGAGTACCTCAAGGCTCAATTCTGGGTCCCTTACTGTTTCTGTTGTATGTGAACCAATTACCAAAAGAGTTAAAAGATCACAGAGCTCTGTTGTTTGCTGATGACACATCGCTTATCTTTAACAATTATTTATTAGATAGTCTAGAAATAAATGCTTTTACTGGAGTACAGTCAATTGTCCATCAATTGTTCTTGAAGCAAAGGCAATTAACAATAAATAGTAAGAAATGTCAATTCCTACAATTCAAAAGTAAATATAATTCAGTAGAGGATAGAGAAATAAATGTGTTTGTAGAGGAAAATGAATTAGACCAAGAAGAGAAAGTAGCATTCTTGGGAATTTTATTGGACAGGAAATTAACATGGCATCCTTACATTGAGAGGATATGTAATAAGATATCATCTGGGGTATTTGTCCTGCGGCAGCTTGCTAGGCTGAATGATAAAAAACTACTGTTAACTGCTTACCATGGACTTATACTATCTCATATTAGGTATGCTATTTTAGTATGGGGTAATTCATCTCAACAAAATATGGACAGGGTGTTTAAGATTCAAAAGAAGGCACTCAGATGTATAGAGAAAGTGAATAGGTTAGACTCTTGTAGGCCTTTATTTAAAAAGCTTGGTCTATTAACTGTGCCATCTTTGTATGTATATGAAGTTGTAATGCATGTGAAAACGAGTGGTGTGATCCAGAATTCAGATGTTCATGAGTATAATACGCGAAACAGAGCAGATATCATATAATGGGTCACAATAGTAGGTTATTTGAACAAAAACCAGATTATATTGGTAGGAAATTTTATAACAAGCTACCTCAAATCTTGAAAAGTAATGATGATTTGAAGATTTTCAAAAAACAAATTAAAAAATATTTAGTTGATAGAGCTTTTTATAGTGTACAAGAATTCCTTTCAAACCTAAACTAGGTTGAACTACTTAGTGTTAGAATTATTATGTAATAACATGACTTGTCTTATACTCCATGACTGGAGTCTTTAGGACGTAATCTTAAAAAAAAAAAAAAAAAAAAAAAAAAAAAAAAAAAAAAGAGAAAAATAAAGGAGGAAGAAGGAAGGACTATCTATTTAATTCAATTACAAAAATATGTAGTGGAGGAAAAAACAGAAATAGCCCTTACTGCAAGGTGGGTCAGAGCACTACCTCCGTAAACAAAGCCATAGTGCATTCTGGTGACGTCAGCACAGGTAGGGCTCCTTCACCAATAAAAATATTGTTGATTTCAGCTGATCTATATCAGCTAGTGTTTTTATTGGTGTAGGAGCCCTACCTGTGCTGACGTCACCATAATGCACTATGGCTTTGTTTACGGAGGTAGTGGTCAGAGCCGATAGAAGAGTTTGGAGTGCTACATTAACTATAAGTAGTCCATTTATAATCCTACATTTATAACAAATATAACATTTCTAACATAGTCCAAATTTTCAGTTTATGTTTGAATTCCTATAATAATGATAATCTATAATTTTCAATAATCTTGAAGGAATAATCTGAGAGATAACCCACCTTGCACTCACTCCAGTACTCGTTTAGCCAGTTTTCGTTAAGGGGACCCCGTCCTGTCTTTTCTGAGATGTACTGCGAGGGGTCTTCCTCTCTGCAATAGTCGGCTCCATACAGCTGATCCTTCACAACGTCTATTAAATCTGTCACAAGAAAAGAGAGAAAAAAATCTGTTAAATACACCTCAAAAAATGTTGAAGTCGATACAGGTTGACTCATAATAATGTTTATCTAAAGACACTGATTATAAACTCATGTATAAACTAGTGTTATTGGATTAATCCGTCAAATTATAAAATAAATTTGAAAATGGACACCTCGAAACTTGAAACTGCTTTTATCTAAATTATGAGAGCTTATTATTTAATCACAAAAATATTTCAACGACGAATAAAATTTACAAATTAATCATTATAAACAAGAAACAAATATGTTATTGGCGTTACATAATTGGCATAGTACACCGTGATTCAAAAAGAATACCACAACTTTGAAAATCTGTATTTAATCAAGGAAACATAATAGAAACTTGGGTTGTAAATCAAAATGGAGAGTATTAAAATAAGTTTTTCCCCACTAGAAAACAAGTTCACAAATGTTCAATGTGACCCCCTCCAGACATTCGAGTGATGAGTGATATCAATACGATACTCGAACTTGTTCCACACCCTCAGTAGCATATCGGCCTAGCAACCTCAGTCGCAACTGTCAATGGACAACCTATCTAGAGATATTGGAGACTTGGCTGTTCCCTCGACTCGAAAAAGAAGCAAGTGAATTCATATTCCAGCAGGATGGAGCACTTTGGCACTCATTTGTCCGTGCCTATTTGAATGAAAACTATCAGAGGCAATGGATCGGCCGCCAAGCAGCTCGAGACAGAGCACTTCATCACTGGCCTCCAAAAAGCCCTGACCTCACCCTCTGCGATTTTTTCTATGGGGGTACGTTAAAGATAAGGGGTAACGAACGCCTCTACCAGCTAACATTGAGGAGCCAAAACAAGAAATAACAGCAGCTATACAAACTGTCGATTCCTAAGATCGCTGCCGGAAAGTTTGAACACATTCTCCTGGTGGCCGTTGTCCGGAAAGTAGTAGGTCTCTATCTCCAGAAGGAACTTCTCCACAAATGGACACGTGTAGCGGGTCTTCGTGTAAGGGTAGGCGTTCCATGCCTTTTCCTCCACGCTCAGGGCGGATTTCGGCAGCAGACTCTTAAACCAGCCTGGAAAAACGAAAAATGCATTCAAAAAATGAACTGAAACATTAATTTTTAATGGTAATGTCATAGACAAACAATAACATGAATAACATTATGATGCAGTATGATACAGTATTATCTCAACTCGATACACAACATTAAAATTTGATGCAAAACTTCCAAACTCATTCCTCTACTTATAAACTTTATGTCATTACAATAGAGAAACAATAGCTTAAGTAGATATTCCATGGTTTCTTAGTTATTCAAGAAATAAAAAAAATGGTTTTACTTTCTCCATAAAAGTGAGGTTCTTCATTTGAGATTTATTGTGAGATTAGGGGTGTGGGGGTGTGGTCAGGTTAGGTTAGATTAGAACCTAAAATCAGTTTTGGGGGTAGATTTGGTGCCATCTTTGGGGCAGCTTTTCTCCATTACTCTCATTTTACCCCTACTGTCTCTCATATTGTGCCGTTCTTACACTCTCACCCCAACAAAACAGTAAATATCGACAATAATCGACATTAATTGGCTTGAGTTAACAGTAAAAGTTGCGACATAAACGCCCAATATCATGAGATATCTACTTACGCTATTGTTTCTCTAATGTACGATAATGTCATTGAGTTTATAAGTAGAGAAAAGAGTTTGGAGGTTTTGTAACAAATTTTAGTGTTGTGTATCAAGTTGAGATAATACTGTATCATAATGCATGTATCATGTCTGTATCATAATGTCATGTTTTGTAACAAATTTTAGTGTTGTGTATTAAGTTGAGATAATTCTGTAACATACTGTACCATAATGTCTGTATCATACTGTATAATCAAGTCATAATGTTTTGTTATAAATTTTAGTGTTGTGTATCAAGTTGAGATAATACTGTATCATAATGTCTGTAACATGATGTCATAATGTTTTGTAACAAATTTTAGTGTTGTGTATCAAGTTGAGATAATACTGTATCATAATGGCATAATGTTTTGTAACAAATTTTTATGTTGTGTATCAAGTTGAGATAATACTGTATCATAATGTCTGTGATATTGAATCATAATGTCTGTGATATTGAATAATAATGTCATGTTTTGTAACAAATTTAAGTGTTGTGTATCAAGTTAAGATGATACGGTATCATAAAGTCATCAAGTTTATAAGTAGTATCATAGAGAAAAGAGTTTAGAAGTTTTGTAACAAATGATGGTGTTGTGTATCAAGTTGAGATGATACTGTATCATAAAGTCATCAAGTTTATAAGTAGTAGTATAAATGGAGAGAACAGTTTGGAAGATTTGTACAAACTATAGCGTTGTGTATCAAGTTGAGTTGATACTGTATCATATTGTGATGATAATGTATAATTTGTAATGATACTGTATCATTTATAGTGATAGCACAGAGAAAATATAACCCAAGAAGATATCCAATGATATGGGTTGTTTATGTTCCAATTTTCATTGCCGATAGTCCTAGTACTTTTTTTTCGTGAAGCTATGTGACGCTGGTAGTCTCTCATACTGTGCCGTCCTTACAATCTCACCTTTCCTAAACTGTAATAAAATGGACAGTAGTCGACAGTAATCACCACCTCCGTGAACAAAGCCATAGTGCATTCGTGTGACGTCAGCACAGGTAGGGCCCCTACACCAATAAAAATTTGTTGATACCAGCTGATCTAAATCAGCTAGTGTTTTTATTGGTGTAAGAGTCCTACCTGTGCTGACGTCACACGAATACACTATGGCTTTGTTCACGGCGGTAGTGCAGTAATCGGCATGAGTTAACAAAACATTGCAATGTGAGTAAAAAAACATTGATTGATGGAAAATTCAAATAATTAAATAATTACCAGGTAAATGACTGCCGACATGATAAATCTTGTGGGTGTACTGTCCCCCCTGACCCCCCGGTCCATCCTCGTAGGGTTCATTGACTAGAATTTCCACTCCACTCCCCGCTCCTTTGCTCTCCTCACGGCTTTTCTTCTGCTCAACAAAACAGAAAAAGGAAAGAATATAGTTGATTATTTTAAACAAGAATGAACAGTTGATATTACTTCGGATATACCGGTATCAGTTATCCTATACAGATGGCAGTGGCAAGGCAGAGAATCGGTAATTGCCATTATAACGTGGACCTCAATATAGGGCTATGGATTAAATGGCTATAATCATTATTCTTTTCTGTTTTCAATCTAATTAAATTCTAAATTTTAGTTTGTATTTTTCTGGACTCGGAATTTGATTGAAAGTGAAGCAACATAACCTACCTTTTAGACGTTGGCTTACTACCACGGTAGTTTCAAGAAGATTCAATATACCGTGGTTTATATACCAAAGATTCAATATATACCTTCAATATACCAAAGATTCAATATACTTCTTCAATATACCCGTGGCTTACTACTATCAAAATTCGGAAAGAGAGCAGTTTTGGGCTAGGCCTGTTGGTCCTTTTCTAATCATGTATTTATCATGTAAATATTTGATTTGTGTATTTTTAAATGTAAATAAATAAATAATATTGGAATAGATTACATCTTTTCTATCTACTGATTGATGCTGTGATTGTATACGTCTTCCAATTGTTTTGGCAGTTATACTATTCGATTTATAAGAAAAAGGGCTACAATGGAGCATTCTTGACATTTTTCACGAAAGTTACAGTTTTATAGTATTTTTTAATCAATTTAAGGGCTTCAATAAAGATTTTTCGACATTTTTTCATGATAGTTCCAGTTTTATAGTAATTTTCGATCAATTGAGGGCGTCAATGAAGCATTATTGACATTCTTTTATGAAAGTTACAGTTTTATAGTAATTTTTAATCAATTGAAGAGCTCCAATTTATGACATTTTTTCATAATAGTTCCAGTTTTATAGTAATTTTCGATCAATTGAGAGCGTCAATGAAGCATTATTGACATTCTCTCATGGAAGTTGGAGTTCTAGTAAAAGAAATGAAGTCATAGTCTGGTAATTTTCATTGAACAAGCTTACCCGGCGAGCTTCGTACCGCCAAAAAGTCAATGTATCTCATGTCACACTTGACTTTACTTGGTGAATTATGAAATTTGTCTGACAATCATTATTTTCATTTATATCTTAATACCGACTTCCTATGTGCTTAAAACTACCGTTTTAATACCAGTAAACAATTTTATCACAGAGTGACGTGTTTATTACAGCTGGTAAGTTCAGATGGTAAATCATATTATCACAACATGATCTTGAATCATGATGATCTTCCCGTTCTACGTTAGCCGCTGGGCCGACAATTTCGAAAACATCGTTCTGTAAAATGGATTAGTATATAATTATTAGCCCTCCTATTGAAATTTCTGTTCAGAAACCATCGTCAATATTCACACAATATACTCCCAAAGTTTCATGCCGTTCTGTCTAGTAGTTTTCGAGTCTATAGGGAACAAACAAACAAACAAACTAACACACAGACATTAATTTTTATATATAAAGATTTAAAATAGCCGCCACTTTAAAATGTATATTCGACATAAGCTAATTATTTTCTATTGATTAGGCCTCAACCAAAGTAAAAACCAATCCAAGTATGAACACAATCGGTCAAACAGTTCTCGAGATATAAATTATTTTGTAAAATATACAAGATGATGTATATCTCATAAACAAAGCGTTTAACGAAAAAATTTTATTCTTGATTTTCTCTCCATTTCGACCCATAAAACCATTTCCCAAAGTTTGGAACTCATGGGACACTCGGTATATCCCTTCTCTCTGTGATAATAGTTTGAACGCGGTCATTAAACTTTGACCTAGAACTTTACTACTAAACAGGAGGAGGTGTCACACTAAAAATAGACGTGTTCTGCGGGTTGCATACTCGTCTCCTGCACATGTTTTTAATAATATGAGCCCGGTTGCATAAAAGCACAAAAGTTAAATTTTAATGGTGATTAATTATTTCACGAGAACCAATCAGTGAAGGTTTTTTTTCAAAAGAAGGCACAAAAGCCGGTTAAATTTTAATCGTGATTAATTCCACAAGAACCAATCAAAGAAGGCTTTTTCCAAAAGGAGGCACAAACGCTGTTTAAATCTTAATCGTGATTGATTTCACTAGATCCAATCAGAGAAGGTTTTTTCCAAAAGAAGGCAGCCCAAAACCCGGTTAGATTTTTATCGTGATTAATTTCTCTAGGACCAATCAAAGAAAGTTTTTTTCGAATAGAAGGTAGCCAAAGAGCCGGTTAAATTTTAATCGTGATTAATTTCACGAGAACCAATCACAGAAGGCTTTTTTCAAAAGAAGGCACAAAAGCCGGTTAAATTTTAATCGTGATTAATTTCACGAGAACCAATCACAGAAGGCTTTTCCCAAAAGAAGGCACAAAAGCCGGTTAAATTTTAATCGTGATTAATTCCACGAGAACCAATCACAGAAGGCTTTTCCCAAAAGAAGGCACAAAAGCCGGTTAAATTTTAATCGTGATTAATTTTACCAGAACCAATCAGAGAAAGCTTTTCCCAAAAGAAGGCACAAACGCTGTTTAAATCTTAATCGTGATTGATTTCACTAGATCCAATCAGAGAATGTTTTTTCCAAACGAAGGCACAAAAGCCGGATAAGTTTTAATCGTGATTAATTTCACGAGAACCAATCACAGAAGGCTTTTTCCAAAAGAAGGCACAAAAGCCGGTTAAATTTTAATCGTGGATTAATTTCACTAAAACCAATTAGAGAAGGCTTTTTCGAAAAAAATATATTTAGAGTGCGTTATCATGTTCAATTACTTGACATATTGATTACCATATCTCATGAAACAACAATCATAAGATAATAAAACAGTTTTTGTGTTTGAGTATTCAGCACAAATTTCTAGTATCAGTGAATTATTGAGAATTGATTATTCACAATTAAACTTCACAAACATCACAGCATAAATGATGTTGAAATAACGAGTACCTTTCATGTTGTTTATGAAAATAGCAGATTACATTCTAGAAAACATAGAACATGAACATGGAACATGGACCATGAAGGCATTATCTGACTAGTTGTTGAGGTGATATTGTGATAGTTATCCACACTAAATAGACATTGTCCATCCACAGATTTATTGAAAATCGAGTTACCGTTCTCGGTTGTTACACCATTATCAATCTCTGGTAGACTAAAACCACAAGTGAAGAACAGAAGCATTTATAATACTGGTAGAGCATCGTTAATGGAAGCCGTGACCTATCAAGTTGAACGCTTACGTTTGGCCTAGTCAAGCCATTTCACAATTGGCGGTTCAGACAAAACAAAAAGGGGATTGAAACAGCAAACATAAAGATTCAATAATCTTTCATTGCATGGAATAGAAGAATGAATTATAGTTATATTGTTGATATTTTAGTTATCATGTTATTATTAATTCTAGTTATCTTGTAGTTGATGATTAGTTCAAGTCATGTTTAGTAGATAACTTTTACTTATAATTCTAATTATCTTGTAGCTCATGATTATTTTGAGTCATGTTTATTACATAACTTGTACTAGTCCAGTCACTATATACATTGGTGCATGCAATTTATATTGTAGTTCTGATTTTCTAATGTATTATTTGGGTACATGAGAGATGTCTAGAACCAATTTCTTCATGCGAAATTTTCCTTGTGCTGTATACAGAGTGGCCCAAAAACCTCGTATTTTCGGCTCATTTTTCCAGTTTTCAGCTATTTCTGCCAAATCTCGTAATCGGACAGAAAAATTTACTCTCGCCTCTTTTTTAGATTATAAAATTCTGAATAAAATGAGATCATTCGGAACTCTCTATCTCCAACAAGTACTGAGTTATGATTTTTCAAGATGAGCATTATTATTTTTCAAATACAATGAGCATTGTTGTCAGGTGTACCTGGAAATCTATATGAGATAGAGCGTTCTCTCCGATCTCAGATTGTAGAGCACAAAAATACGCCCAGAGGGATTTTGAATTATACATCTAAATGGTAACAATCTGAAGATATTGTTGATCGAAAACTAAAATTCATCAAAATTGATTTTTTCTTCAAATTTCACTCATTTTTGAAAAATCATAACTCAGTACTCATTGGAGATAGAGAGTTTCGAATGATCGCATTTTATAATCTAAAAAAGAGGCGGGAGTAAATTTTTCTGTCCGATTACGAGATTTGGCAGAAATAGCTGAAAACTGGAAAATGAGCCGAAAATACGTGGTTTTTGGGCCATCCTGTATGTAGCACAAGGAAATTTTGCATGAAGAAATTGGTTCTGGACATCTCTCAAGTACCCAAATAATATATTGAAAAATCAGAGCTACAATATAAATTGCAAGCACACCCCCTTTTTTATGTCTATATTGACTGGACTATACGAATACTTAACAACTTCTAGCAATTATTGTAAATTTGAAAATCATAGTTCACTTGCATACATTATGTTGTACATACTACAAGATATTATAGTTAAATGATACTACAACTA
The DNA here is from genome assembly GCF_014356525.2 of Nilaparvata lugens. NCBI lineage: Eukaryota > Metazoa > Arthropoda > Insecta > Hemiptera > Delphacidae > Nilaparvata > Nilaparvata lugens. The sequence goes on along the minus strand of NC_052513.1, from coordinate 17,510,812 downwards.
TTTTTCATGTTGCTACATACTTACATAGTATCGAGTCCTGAACAAAATTACATACGAAATTACTGATCACATTGATGAAAGTATAAATGGAAAAGCGAAGTATTTGAAGATTGTACAGTGTAACTCAAAAAGTCAATAAAACTAGTTATTATATTCCAAAAATTCTTGCATCGTTTCAAAATCGTAGTTTACTTCCATACATCATATTGGACATCCTCCATACCGTCAATATATTGACAAGTACCAAGCTCTGTACTAAATTAGCCACCCAATACACCAAACGCTCAAGTTGTTGTTTGTCTATCATTACAGGCTGCAGTTAACTTTCAACATCGACTTTAATGGATATTGACAAACAAACAGGCGAAGGCTGTCTTTAAATGGCTGTTTAGATTGAGAATAAACACGGAAAATTTGTTCAAATAAGAATAAAAATGATGTTCGACTGTGGAATGAACATGGAAAATTGTATGAATGAAAACGTTGTTTGAACACGAAAAATGACTCAAAAACATGGAAATCGACCAAATTCTGCTTAGTTTGAAATGTATAAGATTTATTTACTTAGTTGATCAACTGTGATGAACGGACAAAACTTGACAAATGTTCTCAATTGATATTATTGGTTCCAATGATTGTTTCTGGAGGCTATAAGGCTACACCTTATTGATTATAATACTATATAATATAGGCCTACATATTTCCAACCAAGAACTTCGAATTAGATTGATATTCTATAGTGAGGTCCATGTTAAGGTGCGTACAGATTTACGCGCCGCGAACATGAGCAATTCACTTTTAATCAGCTGATGCCAAGCTTTTTATATCTGTATCTTACCGGTTCTGTAAAAATACAGATATAGTCAGCTGATTAAAAGTGAATTGCTCATGTTCGCGGCGCGTATACCTGTAAGCACCTTTATAATGGCAGTGTACGATTGACAATACTGTTGCCGTCCTTTTCTATCATACAACAAAACAGATAGCGCTATCTCTCTCTAGCTTTGCAATGTTGTCAGTTCGCCAGAATATTTTATTTTTACTTTTGACAGTGACTGTACAAAAGTAAACAATATTCATTATCAGTCGCCATTTTTTCTTCACTCTATCAAAATACTTGAGTACACAAGTCTTATAATTGATTTAAAATGTATTTTTGAAACAATGAAATAATTTTTAGACATTACCGTATGAGAAACACAAATTAAAATACCTGAAATGACATTTTTAAAGTTGATAACTAACCTAGACTTCCTAGACTTCATCCATGCTTCAGTTAGCCTACACGTACAGGTTATACCTACTCGTACCGGTATAAATAATATTGAAAAGTTATTTCAGAACTATTTCCATTAAAATTACTTATTTTAAATAGGATTTCTATTTTTCTATTATTTTTTAAAGGAATTGGAATAGAATACCTACCAAATAACTCTATTTTTGTTGTTTTGAAACTCAGAGTGTTGTATCACAGCTTTTTAAATTAGCCGCCATTTCAGGTTTGTATAAAAATAAAAATCTAATCTCAGCAAATTTTCGTATGGGAAAAAATTTTTTCTTGATTAATTTGACATTGAATTGATTATTTTATTAAGGAAATGATAATTATTATTAGATCAAATTTAATGGGATGAATTGAGTAACAACTGTGTACACTCAGTGGCAAAATGGAGAGACTTGGCAACGTTTTTCTCCTATCTTTCTTCACTGCCATTATAACGTGGACCTCACTATAGTTATAAACATTTTCCAAGAATATCGAAAAATCGATAAGTCTCGAAAACTAAGGTCGATAAATTTTATTTAGAAAATTTTACTGATCATTTTTTGTTGCAAATTTGATGTAGAATCAATGGTCAGCGGCTGTTTCACCTTCCGTGGACCAATACTCGTATTAGACTACTCCTTATTGATTATATAAATATTCAAGTTGGAAGTAAAAACTGACCGCTATCATATAAAGTTGAGCAATGCGATATTCGTCGACCGTGAGGGGAAGCGGGATCCGATATTCCTTTATCAACATGGCAGCTGTCTTTCTCTGTCTTTATCACCCTCTTTCTTCACATCCTGCGAACACAAGAAAATAAGAGAATGATTATAGGATTGTCCTTTGGCATAAATATGAAATTACAGCATCTTAGAAATACATAATAAAAGCAATACAAATTTTACAACATGAGAAAATATTCATAAAAATTTCAAGATTTTTTCAGATTTGATTGTGTTGAATATCTTATTGACAAGTGTGTATTATCTTATTATATAGTGTGTGTGTGTGTGTATATATATATATATATATATGTGTGTGTGGTGTTGTGTGTGTGTGTGTGTGTGTGTGTGTGTGTGTGTGTGTGTGTTGTGTGTGTGTGTGTGTGTGTGTGTGTGTGTGTGTGTGTGTGTGTGTGAGTGTGTGTGTGTGAGAGTGTGTGTGTGTGTGTGTGTGTGTGTGTGTGGTGTGTGTGTGTGTGTGTGTGTGGTGTGTGTGTGGTGTGTGTGTGTGTGTGTGGTGTGTGTGTGTGTGTGTGGTGTGTGTGTGTGTGTGTTGTGTGTGTGTGTGTGTGTGTGTGTGTGTGTGTGTGTGTGTGTGTGTGTGTGTGTGTTTGTTTGTGTGTGTGTGTGTGTGTGTGTGTGGTGTGTGTGTGTGTGTGTGTGTGTGTGTGTGTGTGTTGTGTGTGTGTGTATGTGTGTATGTCTGTGAACACGATAACTCCATTCCTAATTAACCAATTGACTTGAAATTTTAAACTTAAGGTCCTTATACAATGAGGACCCGACAATAAGAAATTCAATAAAATTCAATTCAAGATGGCGGAAAAATGGCGGATAATTACTAAAAAACCATGTTTTTCACGATCTTCTCAAAAACGGCTCTAACGATTTTCTTTAAATTTATACCATGGATAGCTATTTATAAGCCCTATCAACTGACATGAGTCTCATTTCTGGGAAAATTGCAGGAGCTGCGTAATATTCTCGAGAAAAATGGCGGATAATTACTAAAAAACCATGTTTTTCACGGTTTTCTCGAAAACGGCTCTAACGATTTTCTTCAAATTTATACCATGGATAGCTATTTATAAGCCCTATCAACTGACATGAGTCTCATTTCTAGGAAAATTGCAGGAGCTGCGTTATATTCTCGAGAAAAATGGCGGATAATTACTAAAAAACCATGTTTTTCACGGTTTTCTCGAAAACGGCTCTAACGATTTTTTTTAAATTTATACCATGGATAGCTATTTATAAGCCCAATCAACTGACATGAGTCTCATTTCTAGGAAAATTGCAGGAGCTGCGTAATATTCTCGAGAAAAATGGCGGATAATTACTAAAAAACCATGTTTTTCACGGTTTTCTCGAAAACGGCTCTAACGATTTTCTTTAAATTTATACCATGGATAGCTATTTATAAGCCCTATCAACTGACATGAGTCTCATTTCTAGGAAAATTGCAGGAGCTGCGTAATATTCTCGAGAAAAATGGCGGATAATTACTGAAAAACCATGTTTTTCACGATTTTCTCAAAAATTACTCGACTGATTTATTTCAAATTCATACTCTGTATGAATCATACTCTGTATTTGTCAGCTCCATCAACTGGCATGAGTCTCCTTTTTGGGAAACTAATGGAGGGTTCACCCCATCCTTGAGAAATGGACTTTGTAACCTCCTTCTCGTGCATGAGGTAGGTAGGTAGAGCAGTCTATAAAAATAACACATAGTCGAGACATTTAATCTGTAGAACAGCTGTTTTGACGACTTTTAAAAAATCATCGGATTTCACAATTTACACAAAGGAATAAGTACTCTGAAAACAATTTAATATATACACACATATACAGTAGTCTGATCGTAGTTTCAAATAATTATGTTGCCGCCAATCGTCATTATGTTATTACTCTAAATTATTGTCGTTTAAGAATGAGGCTCCCAGTTCAATGAGCAAGGAAAATTGTGTGAGTGTATCACACCAGATTTTTGTGTGTTTTGTTATTTTATTATACATGACGTTATTCAATGTATCTGTACATTTGTTGAATAAAAATATTCCAATTGAATTGATTAAAAATGAAAAATATAAAAATTGTGTCTAATTTGAGAGAACTATTCTAATCTTAATACATGATATTCTATTCGGATAACATTAAATCAAAACTTGAATCTGATATTAATTCATCATCATGGTAACTGTCTGTCTCTCTCTTTTTTTACCTTCTTCTTCACATCCTGCGAACACAAGAGAGAAGAAGAGAAGGATTAGGAATGGAAAAAATCTAATTATTGTCTAATTTGAGAAAATTATTTTAATCTGAAAACATGATATTGTACTCGGATAACATTAAAATCAAAACCTAAATCCGATATTCCTCTATCAACATGGTACCTGTCTGTCTCTCTATTTACCCGGTCGTGTGTTAATGGGAAGGATATTTTATATCCTTCTAAAAGAATCGACAATTATTTTTGTTGAAAAACCGCCGATTTATGAAGTTACATCACATTATTATATTATCGTTATTCTAATTGCATTCTATATTTATTCTCATTGATTAATTATCTACACTTTATGAAATTTGTTGAATAACTAGCATTATCCGCATTCAATGTAAATTTAGTGTATAAGCCAGTAAATATTGTAACATACATAAATAAATCTAATCTAATCTAATCTTTTTCACCCTGTTCTTCACATCCTGTCAATACAAGAGGAATAGAGAAGAATCAGAAAATAAATAATGATCTGAATCTTGCTTTAGGTATCACATTTATTTCGGACTATTAATTTGATATTCAAATCAAAAGTTGATGTCAACCAGTTTGATTGTCAAATCAAAAGGCAACATGGTAAACCAGGAGTGGAACTCACGTAGGTCACGAGTACTAATCAGTCTGAAGAGACTGCCAAGCATATCACACTGGATTGCAACAAGTAACCGGGTGATGAATGGGATGTTAGCATGGGGAGAACTCCTGGTTCTTGTAAGAACACAGGTATTGGTTTGCCTAACTAATATACTACTTTGGAACACAATAAGCTTCGGTTGACGTGTGGGGTTATTTGAACCGTTGGATCCTTGACTCCGTCCCTTCAATAATAATCCTATTATACTAAGGGAGCAATTTCTGTATATATCTGGTTATTTTTATATCTGGCTATTTTTATATCTGGTTATTCATGTTTTACGGATCTCGAAAACTGCTCTAACGATTTTCACGGAATTTGGAACATAGTAGATTTATGATATAAAGATTCGATTGCACTACGTCTCATTCTTTGGAGAACTCGCTGAACGACATTAAAAGGATAATTCATCCTTGGAAAACAGATGATAATTTCGTCGTCTCTTGATAACAGAAGATGCGTGTGCCTATGTGGGAGAGAGACAGAATTATTTCCAGCTGTGTAATCATAATCAATCAGCGAGAAATTTTATCTAGCTAGACAATTTTTAATCGATTTGATCAACATAATCTGATTTGCTGACATGACATGATAATCCTCCTAAACTAGAGTATATCATAATATTTTCAAAGTTGATCACTATTATTTGACAATTTTAAGTGATTAGTGAGAGTTATTTTGTTATTGACTTTGGTTTGTATATAATCTAAATTATAAATTTTTGGTTTCAAATGTTTGAACAGAAAATTGAACCTGAATTCAAGTGTATGGAACATAACCTACTTTCTGGACTATTTATAGTGTATAAATCAAAATTCGGGGAAAAAACAGTTTTGGGCTGTGCCTGACACAGTTAATACTTCCCCAATCATTTTAAAGAATTGTGTTCGGTCTATCAAAAGTCAATGAATAGATAACGAGAGAAGCTCGGTGCCCCGATATTAATAATAATATGGTCAATATACGTGTTAAAAAGTATGATAAATTCAAATTTTGTTTGCCAAGATAATGGAAATAATACAATGAATTATATTTGATAAATTGAATTGATGAACCAATATTCGAATCGAAGTACCGAACGTATTTTGATATTGAGAATTTTAAAATATCAATAGATATTCTAGACAATAGACAATGATTAAGCTTCAAGGTTAACAAGTAGTAATTACCAACTCGTTAAACATTGAATACATAGTATTCCCTTATTTTTATTATGAATTTTTACAACTGTATCAGTCATGTCCTATTTATCACCATCAAGTTACTACTTTCAGTTCTCATAGTTTCTGACCAATAAGGCGAGTTGAAGGCGGTACTACTAGCCAAACGCCTTCTGATTGGTTGCCCCTTCCACGTTACAATTCGACGCTTCCTATTGGTCTACGTATTATCAGTGCTTCAGTCATCTAGTTCCGTGTATTGCCACAGATAGCAGCATTTCATGGGTCGCCTCGCATTTTCCTACGATAGCACCGTAATTGGAAGTTTATTTAATCCAGTTCAGAACTGAAAATTCAATAAAAAAGTCTACAAGTTTCAATAAAAACTGAAAAAAACCTTCATTCATGAGTGTCATACGGGTTTGAAGAAAGTCTTCAAACTAAAGGAAGCTGTCATAAGGGTTAGGAGAACTCATTGCTTTTGACTAACTGACATTAAAATTTTTCATTCTTCCTCTCTTCATTATTTTCACAATGAAAATATCATTGAAATAATAAAAGTGCAAGAGAATCACCATTCAATAATCTTTCATTATCACTCTACTTGATTTTGGATTCAATCTGAATCAGACATTGAATTTGAACTGGCAAATAACATTCTTTATTCTTCCTTTCTTCATTTACGTTTACAATTAATAAGTATATCATTGAAATAATAAAAGTGCAAGAGAATCACCATTCAATATTCTTTCATTATCACTCTACGTGATTTGGGATCCAATTTGAATCAGACATTGAAATTGAAGGTTTTCTAGTCTGTATTCATCCTGCAATTCCATTGAATTTGTGCCAAACAAGACTTGAAAATCTTATTATAATTCATTCTGCTGACCAGCAGTGAAAATTGCAAGTGTAAAAACGAGAGCTTTGCAGTAGGGTGGGAGTGACAGAGAGAGAGAGAGAGAGAGTGAGAGAGAGAGAGAGAGAGAGAGAGAGAGAGGGAGAGAGAGAGAGAGAGAGTGTGTGTGTGTGGTGTGTGTGTGTGAGGATGACCAGCTTAGAAAATTGCAAGTGTTAAAACGAGAGCTTTGCAGTAGAGTGGGAGAGAGAAAGAGAGCGTGAGTAAGTGAAAGAGAGTGTGTAAGGCTGACCAGTGAAAATTGCAAGTGTAAAAACAAGAGCTTTGCAGTAGAGTGATAGAAAGAGAGAGAGAGGGAGTGATACGGAAATATAGATGAGAGAAAGAGAGTGTGAGAGAGTGACAGTCAGACAGACATTCGTACGACTTCAACGTATTGGATTACGACTTTCAGACGCGTACAAAATCCGCACAGAATTATTTACTAGTAAGCCAGGTCAATACTAATAACGAATATATTCAGGAGTTCCATGAGGATTTTCGTGAACAATACACTGATCTGAGGCCGGCCACTCACGACAGGACAAGTGTGTCAAACATTTGTGTCAACATGTGTGAACGGACATGTCTTCCAACGAAAAGGACATTCACGCAAAAGGCGTTGAACGAAAAACAGCTGTTTAACAGCTGCTAACATAAAATAAACAACAGATAGACCACTGGAAAATTACAAACAATAATGATACAAGAATAATTTTACTTCAAATAGAGCAGCGAAGGAAAATTAAACAGCAAAAATCTTGTGTGGCGCACTCACACAACTTTCCTTGCTGTTATGAAAATTGATTACCTGACGCTAGTGTTCACGCGTATCTCAAGTCAACTATTCAAATATTTGAGCCAGCTGGTGAAAAGACAATAACGCTGGAGACAAACGAGGTCTGCTATCTCTTCATAGTGAATGATTTAATAGAATCAACAGTTGCCAACAGTTTGCAATTGAACAATCAGATTTTCTCGAATTTTGAGCTTATTTTCAATTTTAGGTGAAAATGTTACTGAACATTAATTGTAAAGATTTTCTTGATCAATCTTTTGCACCTGGAATTATTTGTTTAAATTGTATCTGAAGCCTGATAATTGGGGATCTAAAATCAGACTTTGGGGCGGAACTTTGAAATTTTTACAGATATGGGACTTGTGGCAGTTGATAAAGCTCATCAATGACTATTTTAGGTATAAATTTGATGAAAATCGTTGGAGCCGTTTTCGAGAAAATCACGAAGATAACAATTTCGCCATTTTATCCGCCATCTTAAATTGCATTTGATCGAAATTGTTCGTGTCGGATCCTTATAGTATAAGGACCTTACGTTCCAAATTTCAACCTAATCCTTTAATTGGCAGATGAGATATCGTGTACACAGACATACATACATACACTCATACAAAGAAACACACATATACAGACCAATACCCAGAAACCACTTTTTTGGACTCAGGGGACCTTGAAACGTATAGAAATTTAGAAATTGGGATACCTTAATTTTTGTCGAAAAGCAATACTTTCTTTACCTATGGTAATAGGGCAAGGGGAATAAAAAAACTAGAATACACAAATACCTAACCTGAACAATTTCATTCGTAGCCTTTCGCTGATGACACAAAATGTATGAAGTTCATTCAGACTTACTTGTAGAAACTTTACATTCGAAATACTTCCTGCCGTTATGTATTGGTTACTATTGAACGAGTGTTGCAGTCAGTTCCTACTGTTGACTTAGCTGATTTCGGGTTCATTAGTTGACCGAGCGAAGTGAGGTCTAAAATTCAAGTACACGGTTTGGCATTTCTCTTAATGTTTAAATGTTGCGCATTTACGGCGAAACGCGGTAATAGATTTTCATGAAATTGGACAGGTATGTTCCTTTTTGCGCGTCGACGTATATACAAAGTTTTTGGAAATTTTGCATTTCAAGGATAATATAAAAGGGAAAAGGAGCCTCCTTCATACGGCAATATTAGAGTAAACATCAGACTATAGATTTATTCATCATAAATCAGCTGACAAGTGATTACACAGATGTGTGGAGAAGCCAGTCTATTGCTGTATTTCCAAAGGTCTATAGTTTCAATCAGGTACTTGTGGATGAGAATACTGCGTGAGGTCTACTGTTTACAGAGCTACTAGTTAATTTCGATTGACAATAATAAATTAAGAACGTTGGTTGATGAAAAACCAATGAATGTATTCCACCTTCTTTCTTGAATCTGAGTCAGAAACAAGAGCAATAACACATCTTGAGTTGTATCATCCTGAAAGATAAAAGTTAGGCCTAATCAAGTATCTATGTCAGGAACAAAAGCAATATTCATCCATCAAACTCACAAAAATCGTTTCAATCTCAAAGTCCTCTGCTTAATTACTGGACCCAGTCCACGCCCTTACAAATTACAATCAAAACATCAGTCACTAAAGTTTGACCTTGACTTGCTCCAAATTTGACCTCAACTGGAATCACGCAATGTGTCAAATCATCATCAGCTGATTCGCCCAAAGCAACACTATCTAATCTGGCATCACATTTTTCAGGGCTATCTTGATGGATGATAGTTATACTCTCCCAAATTAACTAGGCCTAAGTTAATTAATGGAGGTTAATTAATATAGGATGTTTTAGAATTGTAGTTTGTTTAAAGTAAGTTGAGACTTGAAGGGGATATTGTATCTGTACTCCTTTCAAGAATTTATTCAATGGTGATTTTGTGTGTCATTTGCATTGTCTGTATTGATTTGTTCTTTCAAAGTGTTTCGTTATTAATTATTTAAATTGACATTATTCAATGCACTTGAACATTTTATGAATGAAAATAATTTGATTGATTAATTCGTGTTGGAAAATTAACAAAAAATTATATCATCTTTATATATATATATATATATATATATATATATATATATAAAGATGATATAATTTATATATATATATAAAAGCGAAATGGCACTCACTCACTCACTCACTGACTGACTCACTCACTCACTCACTTGCAGAGCTAAAAATCTACCAGACCAAAAACGTTCAAATTTGATAGGTATGATCAGTTGGCCCTTTAGAGGCGCACTAAGAAATCTTTTGACAATATTTTAATTCTAAGGGTGGTTTTTAAGGGTTTAAAGTTCGTCTTTTACCATGTATATTCTTCTTCTCCCAATCTCTTATTATAATTGAAATTTCCATATCATATGTTACTATAGAACTATTATCTAGATAGAGTACCTCTTCGAAACAGTTTTTAACTGGCAACTAAATTAATAATTTTGTCAAGTTGGCATTAAGTTGAGTTGACTTTGTTAGGTTGGCACCAAGTTGAAGATTTGAATGCATTTATCGCGGAAAAATTGATTGGGCACTACTACTTCAATCCTGGGAATATTATATTACTAGCCGTCAGGCTCGCTTCGCTCGCCATATCCGTTTAGCCAGACGTTTAGTCTGGACCCCCGACTGGATCGTCCTAACATACGATCCAGTCGGGGGTCCAGGGGGCGGAGCCCCCTTGCTAGACGGATATGGCGAGCGAAGCGAGCCTGACGGCTAGATATATATATATATATATATATATATTATATATATATATATATATATATAATCATTCTCAATAATAGTTTAGATTCGTTTCATATCCTATTATATTAAGCTAGCAATTTCTGTATTTATATATCTGGTTATTTATGTTTAACGGATCTCGAAAACGGCTCTAACGATTTTCACGAAATTTGGAACATAGTCGGTTTATGATATGAAAATTCAATTGACTAGGTCTTATCCTTGGGAAAACTCGCTGAACGACATTGAAAGGATATTCATCCTTGGCTGAAACAACTGTGGATAGTATAAAAGTGAGTATGTGTAAAATCAAAATATCGCATCCCCGAAATTCATAAGATGACGTATAGCCAGCTGTGAAATATAAACACGGTCATTTGAGAGAATTATGTTCTGTTTATCAATAAATAAAAATAACGAGCAAAGCTCGGTGCCCCGAAATTAGTTTATTATTCTGTATTGATTATCTCCCTGCATCATTCAGCTTAAAAACTGGGCTAATCAATGAAGTTCATGTTTTTTTACAAAAATATTATTTTTATTCTTTTCTAATTTCGATAGAACAAACCTTTGGCAATAATGTCTCTTCCGATTGCAGTATTTATTATTCTCTAAGATCAGCTGTGGTGCTTTTAGAATAAGTTTGTTTTTCAGTAATTCTTCAGAATTATATCATCTTTATATATATATATATATATTATATATATATATATTATATATATATATATATTATATATATATATTATATATTATATATATAAAAGCGAAATGGCACTCACTCACTCACTGACTGACTCACTCACTCACTCACTCGCATAACTAAAAATCTACCGGACCAAAAACGCTCAAATTTGGTAGGTATGTTCAGTTGGCCCTTTAGAGGCGCACTAAGAAATCTTTTGGCAATATTTTAATTCTAAGGGTGGTTTTGAAGGGTTTAAAGTTCGTCTTTTAGCATGTATATTCTTCTTCTCCCAATCTCTTATTATAATTGAAATTTCCATATCATATGTTACTATAGAACTATAATCTAGATAGAGTACCTCTTCGAAACAGTTTTTAACTGGCAACTAAATAATAATTTTGTCAGTTGGCATTAAGTTGAGTTGACTTTGTTAGGTTGGCACCAAGTTGAAGATTTGAATGCATTTATCGCGGAAAAATTGATTGGGCACTGCTACTTCAATCCTGGGAATATTATATTACTAGCCGTCAGGCTCGCTTCGCTCGCCATATCCGTTTAGCCAGACGTTTAGTCTGGACCCCCGACTGGATCGTCCTAACATACGATCCAGTCGGGGGTCCAGGGGGCGGAGCCCCCTTGCTAGACGGATATGGCGAGCGAAGCGAGCCTGACGGCTAGATATATATATATATATATCATTCTCAATAATAGTTTTAGATTCGTTTCATATCCTATTATATTAAGCTAGCAATTTCTGTATTTATATATCTGGTTATTTATGTTTAACGGATCTCGAAAACGGCTCTAACGATTTTCACGAAATTTGGAACATAGTCGGTTTATGATATGAAAATTCAATTGACTAGGTCTTATCCTTGGGAAAACTCGCTGAACGACATTGAAAGGATAATTCATCCTTGGCTGAAACAACTGTGGATAGTATAAAAGTGAGTATGTGTAAAATCAAAATATCGCATCCCCGAAATTCATAAGATGACGTATAGCCAGCTGTGAAATATAAACACGGTCATTTGAGAGAATTATGTTCTGTTTATCAATAAATAAAAATAACGAGCAAAGCTCGGTGCCCCGAAATTAGTTTATTATTCTGTATTGATTATCTCCCTGCATCATTCAGCTTAAAAACTGGGCTAATCAATGAAGTTCATGTTTTTTTTACAAAAATATTATTTTTATTCTTTTCTAATTTCGATAGAACAAACCTTTGGCAATAATGTCTCTTCTGATTGCAGTATTTATTATTCTCTAAGATCAGCTGTGGTGCTTTTAGAATAAAGTTTGTTTTTCAGTAATTCTTCAGAATTATATTTTTAATATGTGAATATTTCCTATTTTAGTTATAATAATGTGAAATATTTCTTCTATATGTAGTTTTAAAGCACCTAGATTTGAAAATCTACTTGTGAAAATAAATTAAGGACTGAACATTTTGTGAAGTGAACAACTGCAAGACTTGACCTATTTCGGACTATGTGTAACCTTATATAAATTTGGGAGAGGAATAGCACAAGGTTACCTTTTTTCTCCTCTCCCTATCATTTTGATAATGTACTTATTGTATAAATGAATTAAGAATATTTTTGTCTCCTTCTTCTAAAGATTATCGCTCTGCCTAATTCAGCCCAAAACTGAGCTAATCAATAAAGTTTTCCTTGAATGTAAGTGACCTAGTCTATTCATTATTGAATAGCAACGTGGCAGTCTACTGTAAACGCGAACTTCTATCAAAGGTCTATTCTAAGACACACCTCAGGGAATTTTTTAGGAAAGCTGTGAATTATAAATTTTGGAAACGGTCAAGATACGAGTTTCTTACACTCTAGAAGACTAGGTAAGGTAGTAGAGTGGTGATAAAACATTTCTGGAGATTGCTTCAATGGCAAGACGGAGAAAGTGTGATAGTAGAGGAAGCATACAAGACGGAGAAAGAAGAAGAGGAGGAGGAACAGAAGGATGAGGAGAAGGGGGAAGAAGTTGGAAAAGATGATGAAGATGAAGAAGAAGAAGAAAGAAGAAGAAGAAGAAGAAGAAGAAGAAGAAGAAGAAGAAGAGACAGTTGACAGTGAATGAATCGCTTCTTGGCTACTATACACGCTGAGTGGCATGTGGATGAAAAAATAATGAAAGAAAATAGGCTATCAGTTTAAGACTTGAATGAAGGTAGTTTGTGGAGTGTGAGGTGGGAGAGAGAGAGAGTATGAGAGAGGATGAGTGTGTGACAGAGCATGAGAGTTTGTATGAGAGTAAGAGAGAGATAGGTTGAAAAGACAGAGAATGAGTGAGAGTGGGTGATGGAGCGAGTGTGTGAGATTGTGAGACCGTAAGAGATAGAGTGAAAGAGTGGGATAGAGAGAGAGAGAGAGTGAGACAGAAAGAGTGAGTAAGAATGGGATATATATAGAGAGAGAGAGAGAGAGAGTGAGTGAGTGTGAGAGAATGTTAGTTAGAAAGGGAAGAGAGAGAGTTACACAGTGGGAGAGAGTCTGAGAGAATGAGAGGGTGTGAGAGAGAGTGAGAGGGTTAGTCTAGTGGCTGGTTGCCTGTGAGGAAAAGTCATTTCATATTTTATCGGCCCACCCCGTTTGAATAATGGAATTGTGTTGTAGGGGAGTCTTCATATTCTTCACTTCACTTGACTGTGCGGTGTACTCTCTTGTAAGACGCTTCTACTACTTCTTCTTCTCCTTCTTCTTCTTTTTCACTCTTCTTCACTCTTCTTCTTCTTCTTTTTTCTTTCTTCTTCTTCTTCTTCTTCTTCTTCTTCTCTTTCTTTAAAATAAAATATATACTAGCCGTCAGGCTCGCTTCGCTCTCCATATCCGTCTAGCTAGGGGGCTCCGCCCCCTGGACTCCCGACTGGAACGTCCAAGAAGAGATCAGCAGGCTCGCTCCGCTCGCCTGCATTTTCATTTGAGCATTTTCATCATATGTTAGGACAATCCAGTCGGGGGTCCAGACTATACGTCTGCTAAACTGATATGGCGAGCGAAGCGAGCCTGACGGCTACTAATTAATATTATTCCCAGGATTGAAGTAGCAGTGCCCATCAACTTTTCCGCGATAAATGCATTTAAATCTTCAACTTGGTGCCACCTAACAAAGTCAACTCAACTTAATGCCACCTGACAAAATTATTAATCTAGTTTCCAGTTAACAACTGTTTCGAGAGGTACTCTATCTAGATTACAGTTCTATAGTAACATATGATATGGGAATTTCAATTATATTAAGAGATTGGGAGAAGAAGAATATACATGCTAAAAGACGAACTTTAAACCCTTAAAACAACCCTTTAACACGAGTTAAAATATTGCCAAAAAATTTCTTAGTGCGCCTCTAAAGGGCCAACTGAACATACCTACCAAATTTGAACGTTTTTGGTCCGGTAGATTATTAGTTATGCGAGTGAGTGAGTCAGTCAGTCAGTCAGTCAGTGTGTGATTGCCATTTCGCTTTTATATATATCGATATATTTTTATAGTGAGGTCCACGTTATAATGGCAGTGGATGAAAATAGAAGAATAGCGATGCCGATTCTCTGCGTTATTTAATTATATTTCTACACTGTCAAAAAACATAATTGGCATCGTTGTGGACCTAGAAAAGGATAGTACCACCGACTTTGTCGGATGATAGACAAGGATAGCAAAACCAAAGTTCATCAAATACTGTCATTATAACGTGGACCTCACTATAGATGATTCTTCATATTTCAACATGGGCAACAAACAATTTGGCAGCGGTGCGTGTTGAAAAAGGATAGAGCTCTCTGATATGTCTAATGACAGACAAGGATAGCAAACTAATATTAATTAGATGCTGACTTTAAACCGGTATCTCACTCGGAGAGAATAATTCTTAATTCTTATTAGGATTCAATTGATAATTTTGTTTTATTCTCTTTGATCTTTTTCTGATCCTACACTTTTTATTTCATCAATCATAATCATGATTCATCATTAAATAATCATGATTCGTCATCCAACAATCATGATTCGTCATTCAACAATCATGATTCGTCATTCAACAATCATGATTCGTCATTCACCAATCATGATTCGTCATTCAACAATTATGATTCGTCATTCAAAAATCATGATTCGTCATTCAACAATCATGATTCGTCATTCAACAATAATGATTCATCATTCAACAATCGTGATTCGTCATCCAACAATCATGATTCGTCATTCAACAATCATGATTCGTCATTCACCAATCATGAACATAATCATTTGATGTCAGAAGATAGATAAAATAAGGCAAAACGATAAGATAGAAAGATGAAACAGAGGCACGCAACAAATCAATAAAAAATCAGTTCAAAGTCTTAAAATTCCCGATATCTTTCAAAAACAACCCACTAAATTAGACTACAGCATTGTTATCGTAGACAGCTGCCAATATAGTTTACAATAGCGTCCGTAACACTGAGGTGTATTGTTCTTCGAGAGCCTCAGAATATTACAATATTTTCCCCCAACTCCCAGATTTTCCCCCAACTCCCAGATTTTCCCTCAAACTTCAAATCACTTCTTCTCTGCTTTCCAACCTTTTGTTTGATAACATGAACTGATAAGCTTCTATTTTTTGATGGAGAGTGAAAATTGTCTCTCTTCAGTACTTTCTCTTTCTCTCTTCCTTCTCTCACCCTTAATGAAGTATTGAATGAAAAAGAGAAAGAAATTGTCAAAAAACCACAGATTTATTGATTATTAGTTGATTATTGGTTATTACACCATTGTCAATCTCTGATGAACTAAAACTAAATACAAAAGCAGCAGAATTTATACTAGTAGGCGAGTACTGCTATTGGTCAAGGGCATAAACGCCTGCCATTGGCCCAGCTAGACAGTCTCCTCCCACTCAACGGTGTGACAAAATGGCGGCTTTGACAATTTCTTAGTCTTTTTCATTCAATATGAATAATTACAACAATATCAACTTCTCAACTACACAAAAAGGGGAAAAAATTAATGAAGTACTTTCTCTCTCGTCCAGTTTCAGTATTCACCTTATTTTAGATACTACAGTGAGGTCCACGTTATAAAGGCAGTGTTTGATTAGCAAAGGTATTGCTATCCTTGTCTATCATTCAGCAACGCGGATAGCGCTATGTCTTTCTCGCTTTGCTCTATTGTCAGATCGTCTTTCAACAATGTAGAATATTAATAATTAATTAAAACAAAATATTTCATCTTATTAAGAAAATTCATTATGAAATTATTGGAAAATATAATTTCTTGTTTAATAAAATATAATTGATTTTTTAAACGAGAATGAACAGTTAATATTACATTAATAAGCCTAATAAAATATATAAAATATACTAATAAATGTATATGTGACAAAAATAAAACTGGTTTTTCATTAACTATTGATCTTTCTGAATCTAAATTGAACTTGAAACTACTCATTTTTAAGATATTTTATTCTTGACTAGCAGGTAACCCGTGCTCCGCAAGGGTCTATTTTAAAACTTGATAAACTGAAAACTTCTTGTAATGAGATCTTGAAGTATTGAAAATAGGTCTATAACAATCTTCGGTTAATTAAGAATTTATAAGCAAAATTTCAAGTAAATCAGTCCAGTAGTTGAGACGTGATGATGCGTCAATAGTTTATTTCGCACCTAGAGCAGAAAATGAGATTTTTCCGGCTCGAAATCGGTTTTCAAGTCCGAGGCCGTAGGCCGAGGACTAGAAAAGATTGAGAGCCGGAAAAACATTTTAGCCCGTGGTGCGAACAATATTTTTCGCCCCAATTGGATGTAATGAGCTGGTTTACGTGCGTCATATGGAGGCCGAAAGTGAATGTTTTCTGACCAGGCCGGTAAAATTTTTACGGCCATAGGGCTGTAAAATAACCCTGAAGTCAGCTGATTCTGATTTGATGTGAACGTGTTTATAAAATAGTTTATGAAACGAAATTAGTTTATGCTTCTAGAATTGAATAAAGTATTTTGCAATACGATACTATCATTTTATTTGGATGAATGAAATACAAATGAGATATTATAACTATTCAAATTCAATTTTCAGAGTATAATAGACTCTAACCTCAAACCTCCTAGTACTGCGTTTATCACGAACATGGTGGATAACGGAATCAGTTTATGCTTCTAGAATTGAATAAAGTATTCTGCAATAATATACTATCATTTTATTTGGATGAATGAAATACAGATGATATATATATAACAAGAATCAACAAGAAAAAGAAGAATATTTTGAAAAAACAGTACTCCTCCCATACATCAAGGGCACCACAGTCAGATTGGAAGAGTATTAAAAACCCACAAAATCAAACCATTATTCAAACCCCATCTACTCATTTCCCAAATCTTAAAAAAACCCATCAACAGACTGGAGCTGGAAACCAAGGAGTCTACAGTATCCCCTGCCTGAAATGTGACAAGCAATATGTAGGCCAAACAAATAGGAGAATCTCTGCTAGAATAGATGAACATAAATTAAGCATAAAAAATCACAATCAACCTCAGCCCTATATAACCATGTGAAAAATACTGGTCATACAATAAATTTCGTGAATTCCAAACAAATAGCCAGCATTCGAGATTTCAAGTCAGGATTGTGAGAGAGGCGTTGGAAATCGAAAAGCAAGCTCTTAAATAAAAGAGACGACAGCCTCAAACGTGTCTCCCTTATGGAAGTTAATTTTGAATACCAAACGCCCAGTACCTGGTACAATGAAACCCGCTACAGCACAATTGTCACCAAACAAGACAACATTCCTGGAATTTCACTCACCCAACAGCGCCAGCACAAGCAAGTGGTGGGGGGGGTAGGAGGTATGCTCTCGACCCAGAAAGAATACCTAGGACTCAGTGTGGTTTCGACGCCACCCTCAGAAGAGTCGTCTGCGATGGCGACGAAACGTCAGACTCAAGTAAGTCAAAACAACGGATGTACCCGGTTAATTCTTTTACATATAATATATATATATATATATATATATATATATATATATATATATAAAATAAATTATTCAAATTCGATTTTCAGAGTGATAGAACTTCTAACCTAAAATTCCGTTGACATTCAGATTGGCCAAATTTCAAGTGTGCTAAAACATCTGATCAAATACTTTTCATTATTTGTGTTTATTATTCAATAATAAAACATTTATAATAATATCATCTTATTGTCATTTGAAAGAATAAAAAAGTATAAACTCAACCTCCCACATAATTGAACATAGTCTTTTAGGTTATTTATAAAAATCAGAATAAAAAATAAAAATACTAATTCCCTGATATTCAGATTTGCTAGAGCTATGAGCTTCCACTTCTGCTTTCGGAAGCGCTTAATAAAAAATTATTCTCATGTTATATATTGTTTATTTTTCTGTGTGGCGAAAAATAGCGTTCGCACCTCGGCCTACGGCCTCAGACTTGAAAACCGATTTCAAGCTGGAAAAGTCTCATTTTCGGCCCTAGGTGCGAAATATACTATTTCGCTGCACTATAGGTATTGCTGACAAAATAAATAAAGAATACTTGTTATCGTTCCTATGTCTTGATTTTAGTGGTAGAAGATTTGCAGTCAGGATTTCAGATTCTTTCAAAGTTTCACTTGGAATATCACAGGCGTCGTCATCTTCAAGCATTTTTGAAAATTTGGAATGTGCTAATCAACAATAAATAATTAAATGAAAATGGTTGCGAAGCAAATGCTGAATTAGTTTGATTCGAAACTCGAACTGAAATCATGGTGACTTTGATGAAGAAAGTGGACACTCGCCCGATCTAGCGGATGACTTATTAACTACGGACTTCCAAGCGGCTGGAAAGAGAACACTCTCTGGCCTAGACCGGAAAAGAAACCTGTTTCTTACGTCAGACGAGAGTTGTCTGCAAACAAGGTCTTTCAGATCTACGTAGGGACTGGAAAACAGCTACTTTCTGTGCAGTGTGGCGAAATAGTTATTTGTATATCTAGAGTGAAAAGTACGACTTTTTCTCCCTGTGGGAAAAAGTTTGAAGCCCGAGGTGAACCCGAGGGCAGTAATTTTCCTGAGGGAGATAAAGTATTTTTCGCTCGTGATGTACACAACATTTTTCCTCCATCTACATTTTTTTATAGAAACTGCAAATAAAATCATTCTAATAACTTATGTATTGGTGACAATGATTCCTAACAACATAACCTAAATCTAAAACCTAAAAACCGGTCATCTGTTTGGCACTGCCGATTGCGCTATCTATTGGCAAAAGTTGTAACAATTATATCAGCTGAGCAGCTACCAAAAATGGCTGACTCCAGATCACGCGGTTCAGATTTGAATTGCAGATCAAAAATATTTGTTGGCTGGTATTTTGAATAGAATAAAATATTTTAAAAATTGTATAAATTTTTATCGTCTACTAATATTAAGAATATAATAATTATCATACAAACATAATTATATTTCATGATTTGATCAAATTTCTGGTTGTGGTATTGAATTCAGTTGACTCAATGACAGACACCTCTATTATGCTTTCCCATCTGAGCTTAGACCTTCTAACCTATTACAATGTAAGTTTCAAAATAGAGATGCTCCCCATGTTATTTAAATGGAGTCACTTTTACTCCCTAGGGAGT
Organism: Nilaparvata lugens; assembly: GCF_014356525.2. Lineage (NCBI taxonomy): Eukaryota > Metazoa > Arthropoda > Insecta > Hemiptera > Delphacidae > Nilaparvata > Nilaparvata lugens. Next base: position 17,490,966 of record NC_052513.1, on the reverse strand, counting down.
TTTTCTGTTTTTAACTACCGAGAGCGAAAAAGTGACACTTTAGTATTAGGTTTCAGGGAGTAAAGTAAGTACTTTAGACAGTAGATGGAGGAAAACATAATTTTCCTATCTCGTACGTGTATAAGTCAGTTCTTTCCTTTATTATAGTATAGAAAATGAAATTTTCATTTCTTGATTTAAGGTATTGACAACAGTATTCCAGGTACTCTTTTCAACCAAAGAATGAAAGAACAAGTTGGTTGAATTCGGGGGTATATGAATGAATGGTGAATGTAGGGCGAATGCTGTGGATGAGAGAGAGAAAGAGGAAGATCAAGAGGGAGACAGAAAGAGTGATAGAGAGAACGATATCGAGTGTAACAGAGAGAGAGTGTGTGAGAAAGAGAGTGATTCAGATACAAGTAGGTTGGATTCAAGATATGAATGAATGGAGAATGTAGGGCGTATGGGGCTAGTGGGAGAGAGGAAGATATAGTGGGTGACAGAGAGAGCGTGTGAGTGAGAGAGTGAGAGGAAAAGGAAGAGAGGAAGTGAGTGAAAAAGACAGAGGGAGACAGAAAGCGAGTGAGTGAAGGAGAAAGGGAGAGAGTAAGTGAGAAGAGGGAGGATGAGAGAAGTAGAGAGAAAGAAATGAAGAGAGAGAGAGTGAGTAAGAGAGAGCCTATCCCGCTTTTGAAGCGCTCAAATCTCGGATTCTAATCATGACTTTGCTTGTTCTTTCCAGTTCACTTGATACTGTCAGTACTGTATGAATGAGGAGCGTTGATATTGTTTATGAGAAATACTGACAGTTCAAACTGAAATTCACAGTAGCTGATGTTCATTGTCAAGGATTTCAACTCTTCTTCCTCCTCTTCGCTTTCCCAGATTTTTCCTTCTCCGTCATTTTATCTTCTTCTCAAACAATATCATCTTCCTTACTTCCTTTTCTCATTTTTTCCTATCCCTTCTCCTCTTTGCTTATGTTTTTCTGTCCTATTTTTCCTTCTTCCTGTACGTTTTTCCCTGACAACGATCATCAACTTCACCTCATCCTTCTTCTATTTTTTTCTTTTCCTCTTTCGTTATCTCCTTCTTCTTCATCTTCTTCTTATTCTTTTTCTTCTTCTTTTCCTTCTTATTCTTCTTCTTCTTCTTCTTCTTCTTCACTTCTTCTTCTTCTCATTATTCCTCTTCTTCTCCTTCTTCTCTTTCTTTTCTCTTCCCCTTTCTTATCCTCTTTAATTTTACTTTCCTTGCCCTATTACCATAGGTAAGGAAAGTATTGCTTTCCGAAAAAAATTAAGGTACCCCAATTTCCAAATTTCTATACGTTTCAAGGTCCCCTGAGTCCAAAAAACTGGTTTTTGGGTATTGGTCTGTGTGTGTGTGTGTGTGTGTTGTGTGTGGTGTGTGTGTGTGGTGTGTGTGTGCGCGCGTGTGCGTGTGCGTGCGTGTGCGTGTGCGTTGTGCGTGTGCGTGCGTGTGTGGTGTGTGTGAGTGTGTGTGTGTGTGTTGTGTGTGTGGTGTGTGTGTGTGTGTGTGTGTGTGTGTGGGTGTGTGGTGTGTGTGTGTGTGTGTGTGTGGTGTGTGTGTGTGTGTGTGTGGTGTGTGTGTGTGTGTGTGTGTGGTGTGTGGTATGAGTGTATGTGCGTCTGTGTACACGATATCTCATCTCCCAATTAACGGAATGACTTGAAATTTGGAACTTAAGGTCCTTACAATATAAGGATCCGACACGAACAATTTCAATCTGATGTAATTCAAGATAGCGGATGAAATGGTGAAAATGTTGTCAAAAACAGGGGTTTTCGCGATTTTCTCGAAAACGGCTCCAACGATTTTGATCAAATTCATACCTAAAATAGTCAATGATAAGCTCTATCAACTGCCACAAGTCCCATATCTGAAAAATTTCAGGAGCTCCGCCCTATATATGAAAGGTTTGATTTTAGATTCCCAATTATCAGGCTTTAGATACAATTTAAACAAAAAATTCCAAGTGGAAAAGATTGAGCATGAAAATCTCTTCAATTAATGTTCAGTAACATTTCCACCTAAAATTGAAAATAAGCACGAAATTCGAGAAAATGTGATTATCCAATCGCAAACTGTTGTCAACTGTTGATTCTATTAAATGATTCACTATGAAGATATAGCAGATCTCGTGTGTCTCCAGCCTTATTGTCCTGTCACCAGCTGGCTTGGATCTTTGAATAGTAGACTTGAGATGCGCGGGAACACTAGCGTCAGGTGATCAATTTTCATAACGGCAAGGAAAGTTGTGTGAGTGCGCCACACCAGATTTTTCCAATAACTATAGTAAGAAGTTTGTTCCTGCAGTTGTTGACGACATTTTCAGAGAATATACAGCAGAACAAGATTTTGAACTTGGAAATCTTGAACTGATTGTATCCAACAATTATTTGGAGATTACATAAAAAATATATTTCATTCTTCTTCAGACTCTCAGCCTATTATACAAGGATGGCCATTCTCAAATACTCACCGATTTCTCTCCGATACAACACGACACGACACGACACGACAGAACAAAAATCAGTCGATAGACGAGCTTGATGTTTTGTCGTGTCGTGTTGTGTCGTATCAACGAAAAATCAGTGAATGTGAAACGGCAATCCTGTAACCCTTATTACCATTTTAACGTGGATATCACCATAGAAAACAATAGAACTCCATTTCTAAGCCGATACCATAGAATTTAAGTGGATGAGGATTTAAAGAGGAAGAACGTAGAGATGAATTGTGACCAAGAGAGGAAAGAACGAAGAGAGCTATCGGATGAGAGAGAGGGAAAACAAGGAAAGTAGCCGGAAAGTTATTGGAAAAGTTCCAAAATTGGCAACATTGCATCGTTTCGTTCCTGGTCGGTATTAAGACAGATAATTGCTATCAAGGCCAGTTCATTCACAGTACGAGAAAAAGGAACTAGACTTAAGATGAAATCGACTTGAAAGAAGAATGAGAGGGGAGAGGATGAAGCAAAAGAAGAAGAAGGAGAAGAAGAAGAAGAAGAAGAAAGAATACAAGAATAGCATCACCAATGTTATTGAAATACTGTCATTATAACGTGGACCACACTATAAAATTTGACACTTCATACTCAGATGAATATTTGGAACCTGTCGAGTTATGGAGGAAAATAGAAGGGTAATGATGATTCTATATAATAGAACCTTCAAGTAGCCGTATGGAAATAAATTAGAAATCTAGAAATGATATTATTTTGTTTGAAAACTCACCTAAAATTAATGAACACTAGTGAAAGATGCATTGCTGGATACGCCATCATCTCTGCATCTTTGTTTCACGAAAACAACAAACCAGCACTGACATCACAACACCACCTTCAACACCTGGAACAGTAATTGCAAAATTAATTAGTCAATTAATTTCCATTCAACAATTAAATCAAATAGTTTTATTATTTGTTCTTGAGCAAGTGGTCATACAAAATTTCGTACAGAGTGTAGCCACAAAATTCCTAATCTAACATCACATTGTCGGTTAATTTTTTTATTGCCAGATTTATAAATTTCCATCGAATTAAATGAAAAAGACTAAGAAATTGTCAAAAAACACAGATTTATTGATACTTAGAAAGACCGGTTTCGGTTATTACACCATTGTCAATCTAAAACTGTTTTAGTTTATCATAGATAATGGTGTATTAACCGAAACCGGTCTTTTCAAGTATCAATAAATCTGTGGTTTTTTGACAATTACTTAGTCTTTTTCATTCAATATGAATAATTACCACAATATCAACTTCTCAACTACACAAAAAGTTCTATTGGATTCTTTTTCAAACTTTTTTGGTAATTTCTAATGTTAATTTTGAATATTGTTATTATATTATCGATGAATATGGAAGGAAATAATAGCAAACCAATGTTAATTAGGTCTGATTTTGTAACGTAAATTTCACTACTGACTACATCATGGGCTCAGTAGTATGTATTGGTTCTCCACCCTGTAGCTACTGCCATCTACCGGCTGAATTCCCAAACAAGAAGCCTATGAACGGTCGACCAATCAGGAGAGAGCAGGCTGAGTTAAGAGGTGGCAGTGGGAGGAGCTTAGAGAGTATGGGTGGGAGTGTCATTGCTCCATTCTTCCGGCTAGATATTAATTAATTATATTTATACTTTTTTTTCAAAACAATCTGGCAACGTTGGGATGCTAGAAAAGGATGACGCTATCGACTTTGTTCAATGACAGACAAAGAAAGCAAACCAATGTCAATCAGGTGCTGAGGTTAAACCATGAATATGTGACTAAAGTGAGGTCCACGTTATAATGGAAGTATTTGATTAACTTGGTGTTTCTATCCTTGTCTATCATTCGACAAAGCAGATAGCGCTATCCTTTCCTAACTCCGAAACGTCACCAGATTGTTTTTAATAAATGTGGAACTGTAATTGATGAACGGTAGGCCTACATCTAATCTCAATTATAAAAATTTATGATTTATTGATTGAGAGATGTATAATCTTAAAGAATAAAATATAAAGATGAGATTTTTGAATTTTAAAATGCATTATTCAATCATTGAACAATGTATCATCTTGAAGAATAAAATACAATTGATTATTCTAAACAAGAATGAAAAGTTAGTATTACATCAGCAATATACTGGTATCAACTATCCTCTATAGAAGGCAGTGATATGGCAGAGAATAGGCAACGCTGTTTTCTAACGTGGTGGAGGATTTACCAGCATCAGCTATTCTTTGTAGAAGGCAGTGACAAGACAGAGAGGCTATGTTGTTCTACTATCTTTCTCCATTGCCATTATAACGTGGACCTCTCTATATAAATGGTGTTGCCTTTTTTCTCATTTTTACTTCCCTTGCCCTATTACCATAGGTAAGGAAAGTATTGCTTTCCGAAAAAAATTAAGATACCCCAATTTCAAAATTTTCATACGTTTCAAAAGTCCAAAAAAGTGGTTTTTGGGTATTGGTCTGTGTGTGTGTGTATGTGTGTGTGCGTGTGTGTGTATATGTGTGTTTGTGCGTGTGTTGTGTGTGTGTGTGTGTGTGTGTGTGTGTGTGTGTGTGTGGTGTGTGTGTGTGTGTGTGTGTGTGTGTGTGTGTGTGTGTGTGTGTGTGTGTGTGTGTGTGTGTGTGTGTGTGTGTGTGTATGAGTGTATGTGCGTCTGTGTACACGATATCTCATCTCCCAATTAACGGAATGACTTGAAATTTGGAACTTAAGGTCCTTACACGAACAATTTCGATCAAATGCAGTTCAAGATGGCGGTTAAAATGGTGAAAATGTTGTCAAAAACAGGGTTTTTCGCGATTTTATCGAAAACGGCTCCAACGATTTTGATCAAATTTATACCTAAAATAGTCATTGATAAGCTATATCAACTGCCACAAGTCCCATATCTGTAAAAATTTCAGGAGCTCCGCCCCATCTATGCAAAGTTTAATTTTAGATTCCCAATTATCAGGCTTCAGATACAATTTAAACAGAAAGTGGAAAAGATTGAGCATGAAAATCTCTTCAATTAATGTTCAGTAACATTTTCACCTAAAATTGAAAATAAGCTCGAAATTCGAGAAAATGTTATTATTTCAATTACAAACTGTTGGCAACTGTTGATTCTATTAGATCATAAGATAGCAAAGATAGCAAAGATTAGAATAAGATAGCAAACTTCGTGTGTCTCCAGCCTTATTGTCCTGTCACCAGCTGGCTTGGATCTCTGAATAGTAAACTTGAGTTGCGCGGGAACACTGGCGTCAAGTGATCAATTTTCATAACGGCAAGGAAAGTTGTGTGAGTGCGCCACACCAGATTTTTGCACTTGAAAATAGCATTAATGTCCGAAACATGTTGTGAAAAAATAATTTTAAAAGTTACTGAGATTTATATTCTTATTTATATGCTGTTGCTTATATTCATCTTGAGAGAATAAGGAAAATAAAAAACAAGTTCAGCCCAACATTGCTCAAAAAAAAGAATATAAAGAGATGTTACAGGAGTTGAGAGAAATCAGGATGACTGGATGAGAAAGAAACTGAAGCAGGAGAAGAAGATGAAGTAGAAAAAGGGTAGATAAACGAGGGAGAACGAGGAGATAAGTGAGATATAGATAAGAAAGATGAAGGATAGAAAATCAGAGCGCGCCGTGATTTGTAGATTGACTGTAAGATGAACTAACTCGTGGTCCGGAGATTCAAGTCGAAATTGTCATTTCCGCGCAAAATAAGGAACGCGGCGACAACACTTATAAGAACCACTCTCTGCTCTTCTTGGCATGGAAACGTTATTTGAGGAGGAGGAGAAGGAGGAGGAGGAGGTGGAGGAGTAGAGGAAAATGAAGAAGGAGAAGAAGAAGAAGAGAGAAGAGAAGAAAGAAGAATTATGATAGAAGAGAGATTTTCTGCTATTGTTACAAATTGACATCCTTTGAAGTCAGCCAAGTGAGAGCTGAATGATTTATCATGCGAATTTAAAATTGATTTGCTTTGAAAAAGTTTTGTTGACTTTTCAACCAATCATTGCCAAAAAAATCGAGGAAGCTGTTTGGTTTGCGAAATATTTCTAAAAAAAATATTCATCTGGAATCTTTGAAGGTATTCAACTGTGATAGAGGATTATTGATAAGCTGAGGTTTGATTCTTCTTCATCATTTACTTCTTCTTCTTCTTCTTCTTTTCTTCTTCTTCTTTTTCTTTTCTTCTTCTTCTCCTTCTTCTTCTCCCTAAGTATCTTCGAGAATTCTTTGAATATCCTGATATTATTCATCGAGAGAATGATTCCACTGTAATGAAAAGCTAATCGGATTTGAGTACAGAGTACGAACAAGTTATATATTGTGTACAATAAGTTTTAATATTGTATACAAATATAATAATGCGCTTATTTTTAAATAGTTTGCCTTCTATCTATTCAAGAATGCTGGATATCTCTCATTGGTTTTTATAGTAATGGCCTCCACGTTATAATGGCAGTGTAAAAAGATACAGCGAACAGCGTTGCCGATTCTCTGCCCTGCCACTGCCTTCTATAGAGGATAACTGATACCGGTACATCTGATGTAATATCAACTGTTCATTCTTGTTTCAAAAATGGAGAAAGATAGGAAAAAACGATCCTCTGTCTTGTCAAAGCCTTCTATATACGGTAACTGATACAGGTTTATTGATCTAATATTAACGGTTCATTCTCGTTTGAAATGATTAATCATATATTTGATTCTTCAAGAAAACTATATTCTTCAATGATTGAATAATAATTGACTAAGCGAAGTGAGATCTAAGATTCAAGTCGACGGTTTGGCATTTCTCTTAATGTTTAAATGTTTAAATGTTTATATGTTTATATGTTTATAATGTTGCGCATTTACGGCGAAACGCGGTAATAGATTTTCATGCAATTCGACAGGTATGTTCCTTTTTGAATTGCGCGTTGACGCATATACAAGGTTTTTGGAGATTTTGCATTTCAAGGATAATATAAGAGGAGAAAGGAGCTCCTTCATACGCCAATATTGGAGTAAAAATCAGACTAAAGAATTTATTCATCATAAATCAGCGGTCGAGTTGCCATGACGCATGCAATTCAATATCTCAATGAAACTTGGTAAAACATCAGCTACTGTGTAGACTATGAAGTGCATGCCTAATTGAATGCAATTTTCATACACTAATAAATGAACTATTGATTGCGTGCAATAACGCATACAATTAATAATTAAAATATATAGTATTGTCTCTCGAACTTTCTCTGCTTTGAACTCGGGCTGTCCTGTTGCCAGTATGTCTTGATAGGAGATCAGCTTTTGATGTTAGCATTTTTGATACACCAACCCCAACAGTCATTAGCCGTTTTCACACCGATATCTCGCCGACACGACATACAGACAAGATTTACTCTGATGGACAGTATTAGAGGAGGCTGTGGTTTATAACTGCGCGAGGTCTAATGTTTACAGAACTACTAGTTTTTCATAATCGAGATTAAATATTTCGTTAATCAATATTACATTTCCACATTGTCAAAAAACGATCCGGCAACTTGCAAGGGGAGAAAAAGATAGCGCTATCTGTTTTGTCGAATGATAGACAAGGATAGCAACACCAATGTTAATTAAAAAACTACCATTATAACGAGGACCTCATTTTAGTTGAGCAGTCAAGAAATTATATTCTTCAACGATTAAATAATGAATTTACATAATCGACATTAAATATTTTCTTAATCAATATTACATTTCCACATTGTCAAAAACGATCCGGCAGCTTGCAAGGCGAGAAAAAGATAGCTCTATCTGTTTTGTCGAATGATAGATAAGGATAGCAACACCAATGCTAATCAAATACTACCATTATAACGAGGACCTCACTTCAGTTGAGCAGTCAGTGAGGCGGATATCGATCAGCTGCTGAATTATTTCAATCAACAACTCTTCACCCAATTTCATTATTCAACGATTTGTCAATTATTCATAGAGTCACAGCTCACAGTCGGCTACTCTTCGAGTCTTGCTTTCAAACTCACTTCGCTCGCCAGCTACAAACAAATTCGAACATTCGACGTTCATGAACTTGTTTTTAGCTTTCTTTTAACGGATATTCACTTGTCAAGTACTCAAGTAGTCGAGGAAGGTTCTTCTTCTTCTTCATCTTCTTCTCCTTTTTCTTCTTCTTCTTCTTCTTCTTACAATCAAGAATTAGGGTAACCGTCCACTGGAACCGTATTCAACCGATCCGTTCGGCCGTTGGATCGAACGAGTCTGCCGGCCGTTAATTCGGCCGAATATGGTCGTCGATTAGAACCGTTTACGTCAGTCTAGTTGCCAATCATTGAATTAACTACTATCATATCCACAAAAATTTTTCATAAACAATGATTATATAGAGATCTTGAAAATTGAATAAACATATATCCACTAAATTAGTTATTCATTACAATAATATTATTTGTTCAGCAATCTTTGCCCACAGATTCCTTTGAACATCATGACGATGATATCTTTTGTCTCTCATATCCCACAATGGAACATGCTCTTGTCAACAAACTTATCAACTTTCCATTGTCCATACAACTTTATAAAACAGAACCTTAGACCAGTTATAGAATAGACACGGCTCATTGTATATTCATACTGAAAGTCGATGAAGCCAACATCTACAGCCAAATCCGCCCATCTTGACGTCACAGCTATGACGTCACGCATCGTAAAGAAATTATAGAAAACTCTTTTGAGTTTTTGTGTAAGTGTTTGTGGTGTTTAACTTACATTGTTGTTGAACAATGCATTGTTGTTAGCTTGGTTGTGACGTCAAGATGGGTGGATTTGGCAGTAGATGTTGGCTTCAGAGGCTAGACTTCCCAGCGTGTCTATTCTATAACTGGTCTAAGAACAGAACAATTTCAAAAAACAAAAACAAACAAGACTGTGAAACAATTTTAGGTTAGGTACACTTTGTTGTCTCAGCTCGTCTAGTTAGTTCGGCCGGAAAATCCCATTCAATTCGGATCGAAAAATTGATCGGCCGTGCACGGACGTAGTCTATGATCCAGTTGTAATGGATGAGTATCTATTCCTTTCTTTGTTGGGGGATCGTTCGGTAGTTTTCGGACGATGCTAGTTCGGACGGAGGAGGAGGGGAATTATTGAAAATAGTTATTTGTATATCTAGAGTGAAAAGTGTTTTTTCCTCCACCTACTGGCTAAAGTACTTACTTTACTCCCTGAAACATAATACTAAAGTGTCACTTTTTCGCTCTCGGTAGTAAAAAACAGAAAAACTCCCTAGGGAGTAAAAGTGACTCAATTTAAATAACATGGGAAGCATCTCTATTTTAAAAACTTACATTATGATAGGTTAGAAGGTCTAAACTCAGATGAGAAAGCATAAAGAGGTGTCTGTCATTGAGTCAACTGAATTCAATACCACAACCAGAAATTTGATCAACTCATGAAATATATGTTTGTATGATATTACTTCTTAATATTAGTAGACGATAAAAATTTATACAATTTTTAAAATATCTTATTCTATTCAAAATACCAGCCAACAAATATTTTGATCTGCAATTCAAATCTGAACCGCGTGATCTGGAGTCAGCCATTAGACACCCAGCTGATATAATTGTGACAACTTTTGCTAGATAGCGCAATCGGCAGTGCCAATCGACGGCCGCTGTTTAGGTTTTAGATTTTAGGTTATGTTGTTAGGAAACATTGTCACCAATACGTAAGTTATTAAAATGATTTTATTTGCAGTTTCTATAAAAAAATGTAGATGGAGGAAAATGTGTGTGTTACATCACGAGTGAAAAATACTTTTTCTCCCTCAGGAAAATTGTTGCCTCGGCTTCGCCTCGGGCTTCAAACTTTCCCTCAGGGAGAAAAAGTCGTACTTTTCACTCTAGATATACAAATAACTATTTTTTCTCCCTGAGGGAAAAGTTTGAAGCCCGAGGCGAAGCCGAGGGCAACAATTTTCCTGAGGGAGAAAAAACATTCATTCGTGATATACACAACATTTTTCCTCCACCTACATTTTTATAAAAACTGCTAATAAAATAATTTTTAAAAACGTATGTGACCAAACAATGTGTTACAACATAATCTGAAAAGTAAACAGAAACAGCTGGCTTGTAATCACAGTTCTCCTCCGACAGCACTATCTGTCGGCTAAAGTTGTAACAACAATGACAGCCACAACTACAGCTATGATGAAGTTCCGTTTCAAATTTGATTAGTTAATAAGTCATATTCGTTGGCTGATATTTTGAATAACATGGAATAAAAGAAAAAAATATATACATTTTTTTAGTATAGTGATATGAAGTTTGTAATAATAATGTCAGCATACAAACATAAATTTTATATATCGATCAAATGTCTGGTTGAGGTATTGAATTTAGTTGGTTTAATGACTACTCTATATGCTTCCTCATCTGAGCTTAGACCTTCTGACCCACTCCAAGTGTACGTTTTTAAAATAGAGATGCTTCCCATGTTATTTAAATGGAGTCACTTTTACTCCCTAGGGAGTTTTTCTGTTTTTTAGTACCGAGAGTGAAAAAGTGACACTTTAGTATCATGTTTCAGGGAGTAAAGTAAGTACTTTAGACAGTAGGTGGAGGAAAATATAATTTCTTTCTTAATAAAATATTATTTTAAACGATAATGAGTAGTTAATATTACATCAATAAACCTGTATCACCTACCGTCTATAGAAGGCATTGGCAAGACAGAGGATCTATTTTTCCTATCTTTCTCCACTGCTTAACGTGAACCTATACTAGATAAATACTAGATACTATTGAAGTATCTATATATCCATCGAACTTGAAATTTCGTCCTCGTTTCCCAATCGTCCATCTAAGCACACAAGGCCTCTCCAGTTATTGTTTTTTCCTATTATAAGCCTGATCACTCGCGTGACCCCAGGCTATAATTAGAGTCCAGCTAATGGGTTCACTAGCTCACTGAGGTGTAGTTCTTTAGGGCAGTGAGCTATAGCTCATTGGGGCAGTGAGCTATAGCTCACTGGGGCAGTTAGAGGTTCACGTTGCGTGCAGTTGTGAACTCGATATTGATCTATCATAGAAGTGGTTAGAGTGAGTATATCCTGTACTTAGACATTATTTACGTACCGGGTAATTTTATAAAAAGAGATATGATTGACACGGAATGGAACTTTTATTCTTTACTAGCAGGTAACCCGTGCTTCGCAAGGGTCTAATTGAAAATTTGAAAAACTGAATACTTGATGTAATGGAATCTTGAAGAATTGAAAATAGGCCTATGTGACCATCCTCGGTAAATTGAGAATCTATTCTTATTCTTCTTCTTTTTCATCTTCTTCTTCTTCTTCTTCTTCTTCTTCTTCTTCTTCTTCTTCTTCTTCTTCTTCTTCTTCTTCTTATCCTTTTTTCTTCTTCTTCTTCCAGCTGCTCCTTCTTCGTCTTCTTCTCCTTCTTCGTCTTCTTCTCCTTCTTCTTTTCCTCCACCTCCACCTCGACCTACTCGTTCTCCTATTACTATAGCAACGTTTCTCTCTCTACTCTCTCTCCACATTCTTGGTTCATCATCTTCTACACACTCTCTTCTTCTTCTTCTTCTTCTTCTTTTTTTTTTCTTCTTCTTCTGTAGATTCACCTCCTTCCACTTGTCTCTCATCATAAATTTCCTCTTGAAATCGAGTCAAACTGACTTTGAAGTAAGATAGAAAGAGCATTGAATGAATGACTCGTCATACTTCAATCATCATAGGTCCGGAAATTGAATTTCTCGGTTTTGAAAACACTCTCAAACTATTTATTCTTCTCTCACTCTCCCTTTTCAACTCTCACACACACACACACACACACACACACACACTTGCTCTCTCTCTCTTCTAGCTCTTCTCTCCTCCCAAGAGGTAGATGTATTAATTAAATATAAAATATATTCTATGTCTTTCACTCGTATTTATTCTTCTCTCTCTCCCTCTTTCTCTCTTCATCTCTCACTCTTTAGCTTTTCACTCTTAAGCTCCGCCAATTTATGTAGATGCATAACAATATAATTATCTATAGTTATTATATTACAAATTACTTTTTCATATCATATACAGTTCAATAATTATTTTCTTAGTCTATATTATGTAAATTCATCTATAATTTTGCTGTATTGTGACCTATTGTATATAAGTGTATAAGCCAGTATATATTGTAATCTACATAAATAAAGTACTCAATCAATCTTTCCACTCTCTCTCTCTCACACACATAAACACACTTGCTCTCTCTCTCTCTCTTCTTCTAGCTCTTCTCTCCTCTCAAGAGGTAGATGTATTAAATAAAAATCTTCTATCTCCTATCCATCTCTTTCAATCACTCTTCATCCATCTCTATCCCTTTCTCTCCACATATCCCTCTCAATTCTCTCCAATACCAAAAATCTACAGAGATGCGATGAAGATATTTTTGTAATGTATTTCAATTTCAAAATAAAGATAGCTTTTCAACAGTCCAACACTTTTGGCTGAAGCAAAAGAGTACCTATCTCAAAAGGCAATCATATTTCTTCACAATATAAGTTTGCTATCCATATTTAGCTCACATTTTTGAAGCTATGGCAGTGGTCCATATCTATGAATCGTTCCGTGGATTGTGAAGTTAAAAATAGTTTTAGCTTGGGCTCCTTTTTAACAAATTAATAAAAACAATATAAAAATCTTGTAGTACCCTTTATTTTTAAAAACTTTAAAATAGTTCAACAACTAGTTTCGACCCTAACTTAAGTCATTTTCAAGTTTATTTTCTACATTTGAACTTAAAAATGACCTAAGTTAGGGTCGAAGCTAGTTGTTGAACTATTTTAAAGTTTTTAAAAAATAAATGGTACTGTACTACAAGATTTTTATAAATTGTTTTTATTGATTTTAGCTTATGGTTTGTAATACTCCTATATATTAGTAATAGTTGATTAGAAATGTTACACTAGTGAGAGAATATATCAGTAATTATTGGTAATTTACATAGTTTTCATTAACCTGTACTTAGATAACTAAACGCGAAAAATCTGAACAAGCAATCTATGTATATTCTAAAAATCTCAACTCTTCAATTCCTTATTCATTTATATGTATCAAGAAATAGAATCCTTCCAATAGTATAAACAATTCATTCAAATATTCCTATTAGAATAGAGCAAGCAAGCATGAATCAACTAGTTGTTTACTGCGAGGTTCAGAATAACTTATTCAAAGTTTCAACTATTTTCAGTTATGAGTAACACTTTCAACTTGGAAAATCTTTTCAAAAATCAACCTTGGTTGAATCAACTAGTTTACTGCGAAGTTCAGAATAACTTACTCGAAGTTTCAACTAGTTTCAGATATGAGTAACACTTTCAACTTGGAAAATCTTTTCGAAAATCAATCTTGGTTGAATCAACTAGTTTACTACGAAGTTCAGAATAACTCACTCGAAGTTTCAACTGTTTTCAGTTATGAGTAACACTTTCAACTTGGAAAATCTTTTCAAAAATCAACCTTGGTTGAATCAACTAGTTTACTGCGAAGTTCAGAATAACTTCTCGAAGTTTCAACTAGTTTCAGTTATGATTTACACTTTCAACTTGGAAAATCTTTTCAAAAATCAACCTTGGTTGGATTAACTAGTTTACTGCGATGTTCAACTAGTTTCAGTTATGATTAACACTTTTAACTTGAGAAATATTTAAAAAAAACGAAGATTCTCAACAAATAATCCTGGTATAATCAAATCAAATACCTCATCTCTGTTAAATCAAAACTTATTGTCAACCGCGATCTCTCGACAAGGCTTATCTCAAACTTTGAATTCCAACTATTTGCAAAAAAGATTAACATCCAATACTAGTGAATTCTCACCAAAAATACAAACAAACAATTCCAATATAATCAAACTAGATATAGTGTGGTCCACGTTATAATTGCAGTGGATAAAGATAGAGGAATAGCGATGCCGATTCTCTGCATTAATTAATTATATTTCTACACTGTCAAAAACATAATTGTCATCGTTGTATACCTAGAAACAGATAGTACAACAGTCTTTGTCGAATGATAGACAAGGATAGCAAAACCAAAGTTCATCAAATACTGTCATTATAACGTGGACCTCACATAGGATATCACATCTTGATGGAATCAAGTTATAGCCTATAATCGTATACCACGATTCCTATAGATAAAAGTTAACAAAAACTTCAAATTCCAACTGTTTTCACTGATAATTCACATAATTAACTAGCAGAACTATTTTAATGTTATAGGAGTTGAAACGAACAACCCTAGTATTAACAAAACAGCCTGTCATATTAACCAACTTCAACTATTAACTTTACAAACTGTAACTATTTTAACTGTTTTTTAACTATTAACTTTACTAGCAGGTAGCTTGTGCTTCAAAAGGGTCCAATTAAAAATTTGACAAACTGAATATTTGATGTAATGGAATCTTGAAGATATTGTTATGATAATCCACCAAGTCTCTATGAACTCTAGATAAGAGTTATCAAAACACACTTCTAACTATTCAATATGGTTTGTACATTTTTTCAGAATTCTGATCATCTAGATAATAGGGATTCGAACAAACTACCCTAGTATAAACAGAACAGCCTCTCATCTTAAAGTATTGTTATGATAGTCTACTACGTCTCTAGGAGCCCTGGCTAACAGTTGTTATCACACACACACACTTACAACTCAACAGTTTTTACAATTTATTTAGATTTATGACCATGTAGATATTATAAGAATTCAAACAAAATATACTAGTATAAACAGAGATGCCCCTCACCTTTACGTATTGTTATATGATAGTTCACTACGTCACTAGAAACCCTAGATAACAATTGTTATCAAACACACTTTTAACTCAACAGTTTTTAACATTTATTTTAATTTATGACAATCTAAATATTATAAGAATTCAAACAAAATATATTACTAGTAGGTCTCTAAACAGTAGACCTCACGCAGTATTCTCGTCCACAAGTACCTGATTGAAACTATAGACCTTATGGAAATACAGCAATAGACTGGCTTCTCCACACATCTGTGTAATCACTTGTCAGCTGATTTATGATGAATAATTCTACAGTCTGATTTTTACTCTAATATTGGCGTATGAAGGAGGCTCCTTTTTCCTTTTATATTATCCTTGAAATGCGAAATTTCAAAAAACCTTGTATATACGTCGACGCGCAATTAAAAAAGGAACATACTTGTCAAATTTCATGAAAATCTATTACCGCGTTTCGCCGTAAATGCGCAACATATTAATATATAAACATTTAAACATCAAGAGAAATGCCAAACCGTCGACTTGAATCTTAGACCTCACTTCGTTCGGTCAATTATGAACTGAGAAACCTCTCACCTTGACGTATTATTATGATCGTCCGCTACGTCTCTGGAAACCCTAGATAAGAATTGTTATCAAACACACTTTTAACAGTTTTTAAAATTTATTTAAATTTATGACAATCTGAATATTGTAAGAATCAAACAAAATATACTAGTATAATGAATAGAGAAGTCTCTCACCTTGACGTATTGTTATGATCGTCCACTACGTCTCTAGGAACCCTAGATAACAGTTGTTATCACACACACTTGTAACTACTCAACAGTTTCTACAATTTTTTCAAATTTTTGACCACCTATTGCACGAAAAACACCCAATCTCTGACACTTTCAAGTTAGGACACCATACTGTAGACTAGACCACGGATTACACCACTGTTAAGTTGACCAAACCCTGGTGGTTTGTGGGAGACAGAGCTGTGATAAACACGGAGGTTGATAGCCAACTGATGATGGAGAGAGGAACGCACACCGATCTGACCGGGCGCAGACTCGGTCAAGGGCTGGTGGTGCAGGCAGGAAGCTCACGTGATACGAGAGGTGAAGTTGTGTATCAAGGGGGGATTATTGTGTATCAAGGATGAGGTTTGTTGAATGGATGAAGAATCTTAACTCTGTTAACTGTGTAAGTTTTGGTGGTTTAGTGCAAGAAAAATTATTGATTTTCACAAACAGATTGTGTTTGATTTATGTGCAAGAAGTGCATGAAGTGCAAGAATATGTGGTTTGTTGGTTATGTTAGTTTTGGAGGTTGAAGGTTTAGTACAAGAAAAATTGTTGATTTTTCACAGAGGAACAGATTGTGTTTGATTTATGTTCAAGAAGTGCGAGAAGTTCAAGAAGGTTGACCAGTAATGTAAAGTCTGGCCTGGAGGTGATTTCTCACCCTACCTAAAGGTATATTTCTGTAACGGGCAGAAACAAAATCGACTCCAAATTGATGGTATGTATTTAGTATAATGGAGTCTATTTCCAATTTAATCTTATGGGAGTTTTCACACATCGAAGTGAAGTTGAGCGGAAAAAAGAACTTTTCAGAACAGAGAGGCATTTTATGATTGTGTGTGTTTTGTCTCTGTTGAATAAATAAATTTCTGAATGAAGTGGAAGAGATCAATAAAAACATGATCATGAGAATTTAATAATAATACTGATACCGGGTATCATGAAGCTCGGTCATAAACATGGTCAAACCAGGTTTGATTTACAAATCATGAGGATAAAGTAGAATTGAAATGAATTCTAGAATTCTGAAAGAAAGAAATGTGATTCTTAGAAGAGATTTGATAAACAGTTTGATTCAAATTATGTTACCAAAATCGTTGGTTGATAAGAGCTAGCCTAGATTATAGGTGTCCTTGACCTAGGGTGATATTATTTATTTATTTCATTGACAATATTACAAATCATAATTATAATAAAAATATAATATGATTGGGAGAAGACAACAGGCATAGCCCAAAACTGTCTTCTCCCATATTTTTACAAATAGAAGTTTCAAAAAAGAATAAGGTTAAGGGTTAAGATTTCACTTTCACTTCAAATAGTTCAATTTCCACTTCAAAACTGATGACTAAACTAAAAATTTTGAATTTTGATATTTAAAAACTGATTTAAAACAAAAATATTTTACTCGAATCTCTACAAATTGGAAATTTTTGAGTAATTTTGCAAATTTTTGAGCCAGAAAAGAAACACAACTTCACTATTAGCACAGCTGATAATCAAAAGCCTATATATATAATTATATTGTATTATATCTATTATATTGTATTGAAGAAGATTCTATTGCTACTGAATGATTTTTTTCATAAATTATGACTCGTCAGTTGCATGGAGAAGTGGTTCCTTCCTTCCTGTCTGAAATCCTGTTTTGATATCTGAAATAATGTATCTTAATATATTTCAATTTTTTCTCCTCTACGGAAATCCTCTAATCAGTAAATACTGAACGACAAACTAAGACGCAACACGTATCACCCCAGCTGACCCGTATCACAGGAGCATCCTTCCTGTACCCTAAATCGGCCCCGGATCGGATAAGCAATAGGAACCCCCCACCAAGGCATGACAAGGGACGAAGGGCAGCTTTCAGGGAAAATGTCAAAGGTAAACGGGCTCTCTCCCTGGCCAGAACAGGGATATAGCTCTATCCCCAGCTCTGGTACCCCAGAATAACACAATAGGGGGGCCCTGGTTGACCCCCTATACCTCTCTCTCCCTTACCTCCAGATTATCAACAAGGTTTTCCGGGTCATAAGCTCGTCGAGAATTCAAAACAACTTCAACATATTTTCAAATTTAGCTTAGAGGTACATATACAAAAGAGCCATAAAATCAAACTTAAAGCCATAAAATCAGGGCTAGGACTAGTACTAACCTCCCTTCCCAACATCAATAATCAATCAATCAATCATTTATTCAATACTATTATCAGAATCATCTATATTCTATGTCTATATTACTAGTAGTTCTGTGAACAGTAGACCTCACGCAGTATTCTCATCCACAAGTACCTGATTGAAACAGCTATAGACCTTATGGAAATTCAGCAATAGACTGGCTTCTCCACACATCTGTGTAATCACTTGTCAGGTGATTTATGATGAATAATTCTATAGTCTGATTTTTACTCCAAAATTGGCCTATGAAGGAGGCTCCTTTTTCCTTTTATATTATCCTTGAAATGCAAAATTTCCAAAAACCTTGTATATACGTCGACGCGCAATTAAAAAAGGAACATACCTGTCAAATTTCATGAAAATCTATTACCGCGTTTCGCCGTAAATGCGCAACATAAAAACATTTAAAAATTTAAACATTCAAACATTAAGAGAAATGCCAAACCGTCGACTTGAATCTTAGACCTCACTTCGCTCGGTCAATAATAAGAGAGAGTAGGGTTGTGTTTGTTCGCATCAAAACATGTCAACTTGTGGATTGCATACGGAAAAACGGGAATGATTCAGAACTCCAAATTTTGCACATAGATTCTAAAAATATCAATCTCGTGCACCTCCAAGCCCAAATTTCAATTTTCCTTCTAGATTATTATAATAAATGTTCAAATTTTATTCATGGGACATGAATACATGCCATTTTTTGATATAGAACAGCTATAATTTGGAGAGACTACCTCTTCGAAACAGAATATGGTTAGAATTGGCAACTGAATCAATAACCAGTCCATTTTTGTCAGGTTGGCATCAAGCTGAGGAAGGTTTCTAAACAAGATTTGAATTCTGTCACTTTATTAGGTTAGCACAAAGTTGAAGAACTTATCCATACTATAATTAAGGGAAGAACTGGTTCATACACGTACGGGATAGGAAAATTATGTTTGACGCATCATCACATCTGAACTACTGGACTGATTAACTTGAAATTTTGCATATAGATTCTCAATCAACCGAGGATGGTTATAGGCCTATTAAAAGCTCTTCAAGATACCACTTGGTCAAGTTTTCAGTATGTCAAGTTTTAAAATAAACCCTTGCGAAGCACGGGTTACCTGCTAGTCTATAATAATAGATATCATAATCTGAAAGAAGAGAACGAAAGCTTAGCTTGTACAATTCCTTTTTCAAATTTTCATGATACCGTAGTAGTGAAGTCCAAAAGATATGTGTATTTCACACACTTTACATTTCTGGTCCGAGAATACTCATTGAGAATTATTATTGACAAGTGATAACAATTTTGAATTTTTTGTTAGAAAGTCGAAAAAACACTTGAAAGCTTAATAATTTCAATAATATTGAATTACAGTGGAAAAAAATTTTGAGTCGATAATTTACAAACAACTAGCTTACAAGCTTCACCATTAAAACCAAAGTGAAAAACAGCAGAATTCATACTAGAGGACGAGCTCTGCTATTGGTGAAAGCCGTGACCTGTCAAGGTGAACGTCTGTCATTGGCTTAGACAAGGCCAACTGAACCGTTAATAAGGGAGGGGCTTGTCTAAGCCAATGGCAAGCGTTCACCTTGACAGGTGACGGCTTCCACCAATATCATAGCTCGGCCTTCAGTATAATAAATAGGTCTACTGCTGCTCTTAACTTGAATTTTAATTTACCAGAGATTGATAATGGTGTAACAACCGGTACCGGAATCTCGATTTTCAATAATCCTGTAGTTAGACAATACGGTATCTAGTCTTACAATTCAGGGGGAAAGTTTTCGTAGTTGTATTAATTATTTGGATCGTAATATTATTGACCGAGCGAAATGAGGTCTAAAGGTTCGTACAGATACATGCGCCGCGAACATGAGCAATTCACTTTTAATCAGCTGACTATATGTGTATTTTTACAGAAACGGTAAGATACAGATATAAAAAGCTTGGCATCAGCTGATTAAAAGTGAATTGCTCTTGTTCGCAGCGCGTATATCTGTACGCACCTTAATTCATTAATGGATATTTCCTTAATATTCATTAAGGTGCGTACAGATATACGAGCTGCGAACATGAGCAATTTGCGGTTTTGAATTTCTGTTTATGTGTTCCGCATTTACGTCGAAACGCAGGGATAGATTTTCATAAAATTTGACAGGTATGTAGCCTATTCCTCTTTGAATTTCGCTTCGACGTATACATAAGGTTTTTTGAAACTTTGTATTTTAAGGATAACACAAAAGGAAAAGGAGTTTTCTCCGAACGCCAATATTAACGTAAAAATCAGTCTATAGAATTATTCATCATAAATCAGCTATCGATTGGATTATTAATTGAATGCAATGACGCATGCAATTAATATCTCAATGTAACTTGGTAAAAAAATCTGCTGTCATGTGGACTATTAATTGCAAGCAATGAGGCAAAAAATATTGATAACTTGAAGTAGCATATTATTTTCTCCCGACTTTTCTCTGCTTTCAACTCGGTAAGCTTTTGATGATAGTAGCATAGTTGTTTACAGCAAATTATTGTCGATACAACAACCAAAACAGCCATTAGTTGTACACACACCGATATCTCGCCGACCGACATGTCCCATAATGCCGCCAGGATATAATTCACCCAGATTGACAGTATTGGAGGAGGCTGTGTTTTTCAACTGCTCGAGGTCTACTGTTTACAGAACTACTAGTTGACCGAGTGAAGTGAGGTCTAAGATTCAAGTCGACGGTTTGGCATTTCTCTTAATGTTTAAATGTTTATATGTTGCGCATTTACGGCGAAACGCGGTAATAGATTTTCATGAAATTTGACATGTATGTTCATTTTTTAATTGCGCGTCGACGTAAATACAAGGTTTTTGGAAATTTTGCATTTCAAGGATAATATGAAAGAAAAAAGGAGCCTCCTTCATACGCCAATATTGGAGTAAAAATCAGACTATAGAATTATAGTCTAGTGGACTATAATAATACCCGTTCAAAAACATCGAACATCTTGAAAATGTATGTTTCCATCAACGTTGTAGACAGTTGCAGCCAGACCTGATAACAGCGCTCACACTCACGTTCCGGGACGACACGTCACTGTACGATAGGACAGAAAGCTCTATGTTTATTTAGGATTTTTTCTAGACATTTTGAATTGATAAATTATTTACTAGTAGTTCTGTGAACAGTAGACCTCACGCAGTATTCTCATCCACAAGTACCTGATTGAACCTATATATTTATGGAAATACAGCAATAGGCTTCTCCACACATCTGTGTAATCACTTGTCAGCTGATTCATGATTAGTCTGATTTTTACTCTAATATTGGCGTATGAAGGAGGCTCCTTTTTCCTTTTATATTATCCTTGAAATGCAAAATTTCCAAAAACCTTGTATATACGTCGACGCGCAATTAAAAAAGGAACATACCTGTCAAATTTCATGAAAATCTATTACCGCGTTTCGCCGTAAATGCGCAACATATAAACATTTAAACATCAAGAGAAATGCCAAACCGACGACTTGAATCTTAGATCTCACTTCGCTCGGTCAATTAATTTTTGAGAAAACATAACCACAGGTCAATGTAACTTACTGAGCGCGAGGTCTACTGTTCACGGAACTACTAGTTTATAATTACTTTGATAGTTCATATCCACTGTATCACACCTCCAGCCTCCTGACAGTTAAAAAAAGTACTTGTTACTTTCAAACAGTTCCAGTTACTAATTATGAAGCTGTCAAGGAACAAGAACTGTGAAGAAAATATTACATAATAGATATCAACCACCTTGAAATGTTTCTATTTACTGTATACTAGTAGGTAACCCGTGCTTCGCAAGGGTCTATTTTAAAACTGCAAAATGAAAATTTGACGTAATAAAAAATTCGAAATTTGAAAATAGGCCTATAACCATCCTCGGTTAATGAAGAATCTATATGCAAAATTTCAAATTAATCAGTTGAGTATATTTCAGACGTGATGATGCGTCAAACATAATTCCCTATTCCTTACGTGTATAAGCCAGTTCTTTCCTTTATTATAGTATAGAAAACTGAAGAATACATACCGTAATACTTGAAAACCTCACAGAATCATATTCATTTTTCCAATAGGCTACATCAATAAATTTTAGTTCGATTAGGATCCTCCTCAATTTGAATCAGGCAGCCTTTTGTTTTCCCAATTCCAAACAAAATACCTAAAATACTCGTTTCACTGGGAATTCGTTCTGATAGTACATTATAACTGAATAATATAAATTATTACTTATTTTATTGTGATCTATTCATGTTTTTCTTATGAAATTCAATTATAGGCCTACAGCATGAAGACTATGTCCAATTCATTTGTACTGGTGGCAAAATTTTACATTAAAAATAATTATTTGATAAAATCCAAGTTCAATAGTAATGATAACAAATTCCTTCAAAAAATAATTGATAATAATACGTTTCGAGGGAAAAAATTAAGAACAAAAAAAAAATGGGAAGCATCGGGGATTCGAACCGAGAAACTATCGCTCCGTAAGCAAGCGTTTTAACGCTGCGCTAAATAAACGTTCGTAAATGGTAGTCTTATAACACCATTATAACCTGCTCATAAAAAACACACTTTTGGCTATGGAACTTCATGTAGCCTACGGTAGCATAGATGAATTTGAACATAAATTCTGAAAAATCTAGAAGGAGAATTGAAATTTGGGCTTCCAGGTGCACGAGATTGATATTTTTTAGAATCTATGTTCAAAATTTGGAGATCTAAATCATTCCCGTTTTTCCGGTATGCAATCCACAAGTTGACATGTTTTGATGCGAACAAACGAACACACGAACAAACACAACCCTACTCTCTCTTATTATATAGATCACACCCCAAGTTACAAAAGTACTCGTTACTCTCAACCAGTTCCAGTTACTAATTACAAAGCTGTCAAGAAACGTGTAGGAGGCAGTAGCAGCTACCGTGTGCCAGTTAGTTAGCTTCTAATAAAATAATCATCTGATAACTGAATAATCAAAGTTCGAC
Organism: Nilaparvata lugens; assembly: GCF_014356525.2. Lineage (NCBI taxonomy): Eukaryota > Metazoa > Arthropoda > Insecta > Hemiptera > Delphacidae > Nilaparvata > Nilaparvata lugens. The sequence continues at coordinate 17,467,667 of NC_052513.1, read as the reverse complement.
GCCAAACTTGTAACGAGTAAAGTTTCAACAATGAGAGCTCCCTTTTACGTCCGTAGGGTGTGCTTATATTATAATGTAAGTCTTCAGAGCGACACTCACAAATCGTGCGTGAATTATATTATCATATAGTGGTAGAGAGTTAGTGGGGAGGATATGTTTAATATTCTTTCCGAAGAATGGACATTGATATGTCCAAAGCTCCGCCAATTTATGTAGATGCATAACAATATAATATCTATAGTTATTATATTACAAATTACTTTTTCATATCATATACAGTTCAATAATTATTTTCTTAGTCTATATTATGTAAATTCATCTATAATTTTGCTGTATTGTAAGCTATTGTATATAAGTGTATAAGCCAGTATATTGTAATCTACATAAATAAAGTACTCAATCAATCAATCAATCAATAGTGAGGTCCACGTTATAATGGCATTAAGATTGGTGTTGCTATCCTTGTATGAATCAATAAGCGTAGGCTACTGCTAAACTAGTAGTTCTGTGAACAGTAGACCTAGCGCTCAGTGAATTACATTAAACTGTTGTTATGTTTTCTAAAAATTAATAAATAATTAATCAATTCAAAATGTCTAGAAAAAATCCTAAATAAACATAGAGCTTTCTGTCCTATCGTACCTTGACGTGTCGTCCCGGAATGTGAATGTGAGCGCTGTTATCAGGTCTGGCTGCAACTGTCTACAACGTTGATGGAAAGATACATTTTCAAGATGTTCGATGTTTTTGAACGGGTAGTATGATAGTCCACTAAACAGCTGATTTATGATGAATAATTCTAAAGTCTGATTTTAACTCTAATATTCGCGTTCAAAGGAGACACTTTTTCCTTTTGTATTATTCTTAAAAAGCAAAATTTCCAAAAACCTTGTATATACGTCGACGCGCAATTTAAAAAGGAACACACCTGTCGAATTTCATGAAAAGCTATTACCGCGTTTTGCCGTAAATGCGCAACATATAAACATTTAAAAATTAAGAGAAATGCCAAACCGTCGACTTGAATCTTAGACCTCACTTCGCTCGGTCAACAATAAGCGTAAGCTACTGCTAAAGTAGTAGTTCTGTGAACAGTAGACCTCATGCAGTATTCTCATCCACAAGTACCTGATTGAGACTATAGACCTTATGGAATTACAGCAATTAATTAATAGACTAGCTTCTCCACAATTTGTGTAATCACTTGTCAGCTGATTTATGATGAATAATTGTATAGTCTGATTTTTACTCTAATATTGGCGTATGAAGGAGGCTCCTTTTTCCTTTTATATTATCCTTGAAATGCAAAATTTCCAAAAACCTTGTATATACGTCGACGCGCAATTCAAAAAGGAACATACCTGTCAAATTTCATGAAAATCTATTACCGCGTTTCGCTGTAAATGCGCAACATATAAACATTAAACACCAAACCGTCGACTTGAATCTTAGACCTCACTTCGCTCGGTCAACAATAATTAATTATATGAATTAGAAGTCAGTTGTAAGATGGAAATGAATTGGACGATGAAATCTGGGACTTCGTTGAAAAAATTAATTCAATACAAAACACAGAGACAAAATATTCAAGATACAGTACACGTATCAACGAGTATCCTACAGATAACTTCCATCATGCAAAATATTTCAAATATTCCAGTCCAGCATATTACAAACAAAGATGTCTGAATCGTGTCCAGTTTAGATCCTAAGCCGGATTCAACATTAGCTTCAACCAATAACCTTGACATAGTAATACAGGTTGCGTGATCTACCTCAACAAAAATGTTGAATGTCTATAGTGAGGTCCACGTTATAATGACAGTGTTTGATTAGCAATGGTATTGCTATCCTTGTCTATCATTCAACAAAGCGGATAGCGCTATCTCTTTCTCGCTTTTGCTCTGTTTCCGGATCGTCTTTTAACAATGTAGAATTAATCATCAATTAACAAAATATTCCATCTTAATTATGAAAAATATAATATCTTGCTTAATACATATATTGCGCAATACATATATTTAGGATTCAAAAGTGGGCAGTTAGTGTGATGGTGGGTGAATCTATTAGAGCAAGTTGTAGAGATTATTTCAAAGAGTTTAAGATTCTCCCACTACCAGGTGTATATATTTTAGAGGCTCTTTGTTTTATTGATAGGAATAAAGATAGGTTCAATACAGGAGAGTTGTTCCACTCATACAATACCAGATATAGACAAAATCTCAGAGACGACATTCATCGAACTGGTATGTATGAGAGGGGGGTAAAGAGTGCAGGAATTCGGCTTTATAATTCATTGCCAACATGCATAAAAGCTTTTACAGGTGAAAAGTTCAGAATTAAGGTGAGGGAGGAGTTGTTGCAGGTTTGTCCTTATTCCAGTGAGGAATTCTTTTTGCATTATAGAATGCAAAGATCGACGACTTACATTATAATTGACAAATCCTTATACCCCTTTCATAGGTGGTAAGTGGGATGAAAAAATGAAATGAAAAAAATATATATATAATTGATTATTTTAAACGAGAATGAACAGTTGATATTACATAAATAAAACTGTATTAACAAAATATTCCATCTTAATAATTGTGAAAGTATTGAAAAATATAATTAACAAAATATTCCATCTTAAATATGAAAATATAATATCTTTCTTAATCAAATATAATTGATTATTTTAAATGAGAATGAACAGTTAATTACATCAATAAACCTGTATCAGCTACCGTCTATAGAAGGAATTGACAAGACAGAGGATCGGCAACGTGTTCTCCTATATTTTTCCACTGCCATTATAACGTGGACTTCACTATAGTAGATTACCTGGTTGTCTGGCACATACCAATTAGTTATCTTTCTTGAAATACCACTCTATTGCATCTCTTAAAGATGTGATGTATCTAATTCTCTACTACACTAATATATCTAGATTATAACTCATACGAATCTATTGTTTCTCAATTCTCTACTAGGCTACCCTAATTCACCTACGTATAAGAAAGATCCCACTAATTAAACAACTGCCACTTTTATGAAACAGATGGAAATTACTGAGATAATGCAATTATTCAAATGCTAATGAATTAATTATTATTATTATTATTTAACGAAAATCCAAATTAAATGCTGTAATTTCTATCTATAGACTGGCTGGCCGCTATGGCTTTGTATAAAATGAGCGCTGCTATCCAGAGATTGTCAGTTTGTTGTAAGGGTAAGCATTCCTGACCGGCAATTAGAGGTGCGTACAGATATACGCGCCGCGAACATGAGCGATTCACCTTTAATCAGCTGATTATATCTGTATTTTTACAGAAACGGTAAGATACAGATATAAAAAGCTTGGCATCAGCTGATTAAAAGTGAATTGCTCATGTTCGCGGCGCGTAAATCTGTACGTACCTTAGGAGGTACTGGGTTTGATTCCCGGGCTGACAAATAATTTTTGAATAGTAGTGCTCATCGAATTTCCATCAAGCTGTTTACCCTGTTGTCAATATTTGCAGTAGCAGAAGTCTTAGGGGTGAATTACAGCATTTAATTTGGATTTTTGTTTGATAATAATAACTCTTATGAAATATGTTATGACTTCCATAAACAGATATAAATCTATGAAACTTCAAAGTATGAACTTTAAACTTATATCCATTTTGTTTCTTCCTACATAAACCTAATGAATTTCTCGTTAAACCTCTGATAAGAAGAAGCTTATTGATTAAAAATATTTTTGAACATGTCACAACCACAAACTTACTTAGATAACGAGATACTAGTCTCAGTTGATAAACCATTGTCAATCTTTGGATTACCAGTAGATGTGTCACAACCACAAATTTATTTAGATAACGAGATACTAGTCTCAGTTGATAAACAAACCATTGTCAATCTTTGGAATACCAGTAGGTGTGTCACAACTCACAAATTTACTTAGATAACGAGATACTAGTCTCAGTTGTTGAACCATTGTCAATCTTTGGATTACCAGACCTCCTTATTTTGATGAATTATGTTATTGTGATCACGTCAATTATTGTTTTCCTCTTTCAAATTACGATATCTATTATTGTAATGATTGTATTGATAAATGAATCATTCATCGATTTGAAAAATGATTCAAGATGCCTATCTGTTGATGTCTAATGAAATGATTGTCTATTGTATCCACAAAATATCGAAGAGTTTAGTTTCTGATTCTTCTAACCTGCTCTAGAACAAATTGAATGTTTTGGCCTTCAGTAGTCAAGTAAATTCAGTAATGAATATGTTTGAAATTTGGTAAGGGAATTTCATACTTTTCCCCAAAATGAGTTGAAATTCGCTCAGCAAAGTCAGCTTCATTTGAATCATAATTAATTAATGGAAATGATTGATCTCAACTCGAGATAAGAATTGTTTTGATGAGTAGGCTAGCTTATGACATCTCTTCTCTCTATCAGATATTAAATATTATATTTTGTAATTACTCCTGAAATATACTAAATAGTATTCTTTCCTCTGTGATTCTATGTATTAAACGATTTCGAATTTCAGGAACTTATACGCTGCCACTCTGCACTAATTGAATAAACAACGTATGATCGCATTTCAACAATTTATTAGATACAAAACAAAACAGATTACAATTTTACAGTACAGTAATTAAATTACAATACACCTTACAACTAGAAACAATTGAGTTTGGATAGCTTGTACAAAAATATTGTTTTTCAAAATATGTCTCTACCCTTATATACCTTTAGCCTTTCATCAATACAATATTGGCAAAACAATTTACAGTCCATCATTGTTAATTTCATTCAGTTTTCCAAGACTGTTTCCAGTTTTAAAGAAGAAACTATACTATTTTTTACACAATTTTATATTATTTCCATTGATTTACTATAACCTCTAGTCTGTATTATAACAATATTGGCAAAACACTTTACAGTCCATCATTTTCAATTTCATTTAGTTTTCCAAGACTGTAACTTTTAAATAAGAAAGTAGAATATTTTCTACACAATTTCATATTATTTCCATTGATTTACTATAGCCTTTAGTCTGAATCATTACAATATTGGCAAACACTTTACAGTCCATCATTGTTAATTTCATTCAGATTTCCAAGAGTGTTTTTAGTTTAAGAAGAAACTGTGATATTTTCTATACAGTTTTATATTATTTCCATTGATTTACTATAGCATTTAGTCTGTTGAATCATTACAATATTGGCAAAACACTTTACAGTCCATCATTGTTAATTCCATTCAGTTTTCTAATATTGCTTATTTAATAGAAAGAAGTTATTTTCCATATAATTTTCGATACTTTCATTGGAGCTAATAGAGATTGTATAGAGGAGACGCTATTATTCGAGGCATAAGAAGTTGATAAAATTGAGACGGGCTTTAGAATGAGTTTGTATTTTCTGAAATGTCTTTATCTCCGTATTTATGTAATGTATTTGGTGGCGTAGGACAAAATGAAACATCTCAGACATTACTACTTTTGAACAAGGAAGAACAATCATGAATATAATTTCAGTTTATATAAGCATGAATAAATCCTGAAAATATACATTGAAATTCATTTATGATGAACTAAAGGTTGAAGTTTGTTCATGAATCATCATTTAATTTCATCATTACATATTGAAATGTCATTGACAAATTTATCACATCACTGGACATTTCATTAACAAAATTAATCACCTCATCAAATTTTATACCTGAGAAACACGAGGGCCTACACAAATTCAACAAAATATTAATTTTGAAACTAATAACTCTACGAGTAATTACCAGAAATTGTCGACTGAAAATAGTGATTATTCATTAAAATTTCTGAAAACCTTTTCTTGAATTTTAGATAAATATCGTACAACTGCAATGCTATCACAAATTCAACAGAACATTAATTTCAAAACTTATAACTCTACCAGTAAATACCAGAAATTATCTACTGAGAAAAGTGATTATTCATTAACATTTCTGAAAACCTTTTCTTGAATTTAAGATAAATATCGTACAACTGCAATGCTATCACAAATTCAACAGAACATTAATTTCAAAACTTATAACTCTACCAGTAAATAACAGAAAAAAGTTATTATTCATTAACATTTCTGAAAACCATTTCTTGAACTTCAGATAAATATCGTACAACTGCAATGCTATCACAAATTCAACAGAACATTAATTTCAAAACTAATAACTCTACCAGTAAAAACCAGAAATTATCTACTGAAAAAAGTGATTTAAATTTCTGAAAAACCTTCACTTGAATTTTCAATGAATACCGTACAGCAAGATAACAACCGCAATATAGAACTCATGGCCTACAAATATAATACTTTCAACACCTGAAATGAGACTTGAGAATACATTGTTTACAATATTCCACTTGAGTAAAACAATTTTAAACAATTTCAAGCCTGGAGCTTAGACTTCCTAATATCTTATCATTGATTAATGTGTTTTAGAAAATGTAATGTATAATTTGTTGTTACTCCTCTAATATTATTCCCAAAATTCTGTCATCGATAAACCTCTTCAAGAAACCTTCCTAATTACTTTTCATTGATCAATGCTTTACTATAAAATGTTATATGTGATTTATAAATGTCATAACGTAACTTCTCTCATAGCTCCCCAAAAATCAGTCTGTTAACCATAAAAACCACTTTGTAAAACCTTTTAAATCACTTTCCAATGATCAATGTTTTCTAGAAAATGTTATGTAATCTATGAAAATGTAATGATGTAACGTCTTTAATTACTTCCCAAAAAATCAGTCTAATAACCATAAAAACCACACCGTGAAACCTTTCAAATCACTTTCCAATGGTCGATGTTTTCTAGAAAGTGTGGTTTATAATCGGTTGTTACATCACTCATTATTCTTCAAGAATCAGCCATTAAACCATCAAAACACAACTTTGTAGAACCTTTTAAATCACTTTTCACTGATGAGAAAGCCATCAATAACAAAGCCTCAAGAATTTGCCATAAAAACACAACTTTGTAGAATCTTTTAAATCACTCTTCATTGATGAGAAAGTCATCGAAGCCTCAATAAATCAATGAATAACAAAACCTCAAGAATCACCCATCAATAACCATCAGAACACAACTTAGTAGAACCTTTTAAATCACGTTTCATTGATAAAATGTTTCCTAGATTCGATAATTATTTTCAGTAAATTATAGGTGAAGGATTAACAAACTTTCATTTACTTTTCATTAACTTTCCTCTATGCTATCACCATAAATGATACAGTAACAACACAATATGATACATTATCAACACACTGTGATACAGTATCATCTCAACTTGATACACAACAACAAAATTTGATACAAAACTTCCAAACTGAATGAATTCTATAGACCATGGGATATACTCTTATGCTATCACCCCATGTCAATGTGATAGAGTATCATCTCTACTTGATACACAACACCATAATTTGATACAAAACTTTGAATGAATTCTACAGACCATGAGATATCTCCTTATGCTATCACCCCATGTAACTTAGAGGACTTCAAGTGACTTCAATTTTATGTTCTCACTCTCTCTCTCTCCCACCCAAACTATCTCAAATTCTCTCTCTCTTTAGAATTGTTATTTTACCTTACAAATGAAAAATATTTTTATCGACCGATTAACTCTCACCCGGTGCAACCCCTAGTGCTTCTGCCTCCTCCGGTTCCTACCCTTGCCCGACGAGCTGCCCTCCCCCATCACGATCTGTCCATCGGTGATCTCCTCCCTCAGGTCGGAGGCGGCGATCTGCCTTCCCGCCTCCAGGGCAAACATCAGATCCCTCAGCTGCTCCTTGAGGTCGGCGATTTCCGCCTCCTGTGCGACAACCTTATTCTGACGAGCGGTGTGGTTAGCCTGCAATGCTTTAGTCATCTCTCTCTCTTCAACTAGTTCAGACTGCAGGGTGGATACTTTGGTGGTCAAGTTTTGTACTTTTTTTTCGGAGGCTGATTTTTCTCGAGAAAGAACTGAGATGGTTTTTTGGAGTTGTTTAACACTGTCGATCAGGGCTTCCGTTTTTTCTTTGAGATCACAAATCTCCTCACCGCGTTGTTTCTCAATATGCGCGATCCTCTCCTCGAACATCCTCCTCTGCGCATCTAACTGACACGACAATAAATACGTAAACTCCATCTGCATGGAATCCATTTTTTCCTCATCTTCCTTCTCAGGCGCGGGACCCTCAACCAGTTTCCCATCTCCTTTATTCTGTAGCAACCGGTGCACAAAATTATCCCCCACATAATCCCACACCCTGTTGTTTCCCAGCTCCATACAGTAACAATGTTCAGTCTCCAGGTAGTGTTTATACGCGTGCCCCCCGATATACCTCCCGCAACCCACATGTCCACAAAGCAGACATATCCACAAGGATTCCTGGGAGTGGCACTCCATACACCGGTTATCTGCGACAGCTTCAGGGGTTTGGACAAAACGGCACACGGGGCAGATGGAGTCCCTCCATTTAGCTAAGCAACCCCCGTGGAAAGCATGGTTACACAGGATGGCTAGTATCACATCCAAACTCTCATCCATACGTTCCAGGCAGACTGCACATGTGGGGAGCTCGTTGTGGGCTGGAGGGGGGAGCATTGTGGGTTCCTCCCCTACAGTTTCAACCCTTGACACAAACACTAGATGACATCTGAGGTCAGGTTCCAGGGAGTTAAACGGGGTTCCATGGAAATTCCCATAAAAATCACTGGCTGCATCCTCTGATCTGAACGTAATCAAGGACATATACTGGTTGGGGGAGCCATCCCTGATGATCCTCACATGTTTGATATCCTGAAGGAACGCAGCGACGAAATTCATGAGGTCATGACAGCTCAGAGACGCTGGAACAGCTAGGATGCAAAGGGTGTTGCTTCTCTTGCGAGGGGGTGCCTGCGCTTTACCCCCTCCACTTTTGCCGAAATAGGCCTCCTCGTCCTCCTTGTAGAGATGGAGGACCCCCTTGGTGACCTCCACGAAGGGGTTGCCGGAAACAAAATGGATGACACCTCCTGATTCGTCTCCCATGTCAGCTGATGAGGATTTGGAGTGGAGTTTTTTGTCACAACGGGCTGCCATGGTTTTTAGTAGTCTCCTCCTCCTCTTTTTCTTCTCTTCCTACTTCTTCACCTCTTCCTCTTCTTCTCCTACCTGTCTTCTTCCACTTCTCCTCAAATTCTTCACCTAAGTTATGTTGTTGTTCAATGTTGCTCAACTCACTCCCTGGTTCCTTTCATCAGCTTCCTTTCTTCTCCACCTTTTTCTTCTCCTTATCGTCTCGTTCTTTCTCCTCAATCGGATGGCTTCTCTCCTTCTCCTTTTCTTCTTCTTCTCAAATTCTTGACCTCTGTTCAATTGTTGTTAGATGAGTCACCCTCTCCTAACCTATTTCTCCTCCTTATCGTCTCGTTCTTTCTCCTCAATCGGATGGCTTCTCTCCTTCTCCTCCCTTTCTTCTTCTCAAATTCTTGACCTCAGTTCAATTGTTGTTTGATGAGTAACTCTCTCCTTACCTTTTTCTCCTCCTTTTTATCTCTCCTCAATATTCTCTCCTTCTCTTTTCCCTTGTCCTGATGCTATTGTAGTACGACTATTTCTCCTCTTCTTCTTAATCTCGTCTCTCTGTTGTCCTTATCCTTCTTCTCTCCTTCCTCCTCTCTTTCGTCTGGATGTTGTCTCTTTCTCTTTTCCTCGATCTTTGGTCCTCTCCTTTCTCTCCTCCTTCGGCTTGTTGTTGTTTGTCTCTCTCTCTCTTCTTCTCCGTCTTCGTCCTCCTGTGTGCCGAGGAACCAAGTTTCAGTATCTGATATTTTTTATATAATATTAGAAAAAATATTTCAAGTTTATATACAATAATTCATCAAAAGCAAGTTATATCGAGTTAAGCGAGTTATATAATACATGCTCTGTATTACAATGTAATCTGTATTTCACTTTTTGTGTAGTTGAGAAGTTGATATTGTGGTAATTATTCATATTGAATGAAAAAGACTAAGAATTGACCATTTTTTTCAATTTTTGACAATCTTTTTGACAATTTCTTAGTCTTTTTCATTCAATAATCTGTATTTTGTATGGAATAAAGAATATTTGAATTTGAATTGAATTGAATATCGAATTGTAAGTTGTAATTGAAAGTATAAGATTTTGTGGTTTCGTAGCAGTAGTAATTAAATCATTGATACTTTACATATAATATGGGTATTTCTATAATTATTAGGTGTTTTGTGTGGAAAATCAATAGTAATAGTAATGAGAAACTCTTATTTACACTATTTCTATAAGGATATACTGTACAAGTATTAATGTTCATAGTATTGAGAAGACACGTCAAAATTCAATTCACGAATTATTACTAGTAGTTCTGTGAACAGTAGACCTCACGCAGTATTCTCATCCACAAGTACCTGATTGAAACGATAGACCTTATGGAAATACAGCAATAGACTGGCTTCTCCACACATCTGTGTAATCACTTGTCAGCTGATTTATGATGAATAATTCTATAGTCTGATTTTTACTCTTATATTGGTGTATGAAGGAGACTCCTTTTTCCTTTTATATTATCCTTGAAATGCAAAATTTTCAAAAACCTTGTATATACGTCGACGCGCAATTAAAAAAGGAGCATACCTGTCAAATTTCATGAAAATCTATTACCGCGTTTCACCGTAAATGCGCAACATATAAACATTTAAACATTAAGAGAAATGCCAAACCATCGAGTTGAATCTTAGACCTCACTTCGCTCGATCGATTAAAATGATTCTCAAATAATATACAAATGATAAATCTAGCATCAAACCATAACAAATCTCAATAATTCTCAGCTTCACAACAATGCAATACCCCGAGCATCATAATAACTGTTGTATAAATTAGGATTGGAACCGTTTTGGGCTTATAAGCCTGTGCTACTTTTCTTCAAGTTGTGTAATTCTGAATGATTAAATAAATAACGAATAACGAATCATAGCCTCTTTTGGACAAATTTTCAATCAAAATTCGTGAATGGAACAGTAAGGGAAATAAGCATGTTTTTCCATTTCGAATCATTTTATGATTGTGTGTTTTTGGCTCTATTGAATAAATAAAATAAAACGTAATCGTCCATATCTAATACGTCCAAATGTTTTGAATACCTACAATAACCTATTCACTAGACTTACATCTTGCAAACACCAATTATTGTCCTTCTATTACCATAGAATAATGAATTGTCTACCTGAAAAATTCATTCTAAATAGAATTACTAAGTGTTTAATTTATGAAATAAAGAGAGTGGGTATGTAGGAAAGTTTACTTCGGACTTGAGATTTCAGAAGATTAATTGACTTTTTGTTCTAGTGCTTACATTGTTATATTGTACATACATTTATATTCTAGTGTTTATATTGCATATTGTTTCTTCTGGTACTAATTAAATTGTCTTAGACATCCATCCTAATTACCTTTAACATTTTTGAACTCTCTTCCAGAGCTCAAGCATTAGCTTTTCTGGGAGAGCCCATTATTTCAATATTAAAATAAAAGAAAACATTCGTTGAATATGTTTTTAAATTAGTTTAGATTATTATTAGTTATAACATTATAAGAATGTTTTTGTTTCACTTGTTTGTAAAAAAAAATGGCAATAAATTGATTTGATTTGTAAACAGGCGAAATATAAAACTAATACTTTAAGATGAGTCATACTAGAAAACGAATAAATAAGTGTGTTTTTAGAGTGAAGTGTTTTTAGAAAACGAATATCTGAAACTGGAAAAACGAGGTCAGACATGAATTACGTGTCAATAAATAATTAAATTCGTCAATTTGATTTAATATAATATATTAGAATTACAGTCAATTGGATTTATTGATAAATTATACCACAATGTAATTCTGAGAGAAATACAAGAACTAGACAATAGAAATACAAATCTTTGTTTACTAGTCGACAGCCAACTTTTATTCAATCCTATTTCAATAACCAAACAATATTCAATTCAATCTTATTCAGCCTATCAACAGAAGGAAGATGATGAAACCGTTTACGAGAATCAAATTAATAAAGCTTGTAAATCAGATTATGACGTAATTTTCAAATCAAGTTGTGAAGGAAGGAGTTTCAGCAGCTGATAGTAAAAGACGAGGCAAACCAGGAGAAAGCCGAACTGACTTGAAGAACGTTCAACAAAGAAAATTTCTCAAAACTCTTGGCTTACTTACTTACTTTATCTCTTTTTGTTTTCTCACTCACTATCTCTCTCTCAAAAACAGTCTCTGTCTCAAACACACACTCTTTCTAACTCACTCTCCATATTTCTCATTGTCTCTCTCTCTCTCACAACACACTTACGGTCTCTCTCTCTCTGGTAGAGAGTTAGTGGGGAGGATATTCTTAATATTCTTTCCGAAGAATGGACATTGATATGTCCAAAGCTCCGCCAATTTATGTAGATGCATAACAATATAGTTATCCATAGTTATTATATTACAAATTACTTTTCATATCATATACTTTCAATAATTATTTTCTTAGTCTATATTATGTAAATTCATCTATAATTTTGCTGTATTGTAAGCTATTGTATATAAGTGTATAAGCCAGTATATATTGTAATCTACATAAATAAAGTACTCAATCAATCAATCAATCAATCAATCTCTTCCTCAAACACCACAATAACTCTTACTCACTTCCCCTATTTATCAAACACTCTCTCACTCTCTCTCTCTCTCTCTTCAACACACAAAGCACTTGACACACTCACTCTATGTATCTCTTTATCTCTCAAACTCTATTACTCTCTCTCAAACACGCACTCACTCTCTTAGTCACTCACCCTGTTTTTCAAAGTCTCTCACGATATTTCAATCACTCATACTCTCTCTCTCTGTAGTGGTCATAGCACCACCTCTGCACTCCTGAGAGTCACTGACGACATTCGTAGGGCTATGGATGGTAGAGAGCTAACAGTTCTAGTCCTAATAGATTTTAGTAAGGCATTCGATAGCATTTTCCATCCCACTTTACTCTATAAACTCAGAAACTTAGGTTTTTCCAACTCCACTGTGGCATGGGTGAGGTCCTATCTTCAGGGTCGGTGTCAGTGTGTGAGAGTCGGGGATGCCTCTTCACGGTGGCGTGAAGTGAACAGAGGAGTTCCTCAGGGTTCGGTATTGGGTCCTCTGCTGTTCAGCATCTACATAAATGACGTGACAAGCACTCTACTCACGACCAGACATCACCTGTATGCCGACGACTTGCAAGTATACCGGCACTGCAAGAAAAATGACTTCGACGTCACAGTTGATGAAGTCAATGCTGACTTGACTCGTTTGGTACGATGGACTGAGAATAATGGACTGAAAATTAACGAAACTAAATCAAAATCAATAGTCATAGGTTATTCAAGACTTTTAAACACACTTGACATAACTAACGGACCATTTATAAAATTGAATAACATACAATTGCAATACAGTTCTGACGTGAAAAATCTAGGACTTACAATGACAAGGACTCTTGACTGGACCAGCCACGTGACTCAGACTTGTAACAGGGTCATTGGGGGGATTATGACATTGAAGAGGATCTCTGACTTCATTCCCTTTTCAACGAAGGTTATGTTGGTCAAGAATCTGATCTTCCCGACCTTCAACTACTGTGACATTGTGACTCTTGACATGACAGTTCAACTTCTGCAGAGGATGCAGCGTGCACATAATTACTGTGTTCGCTTTATCTTTAACCTGAGACGTGACGACCATGTAACTGAATACTTTAACAGACTTGAACTTATGAAGCTGCGTGAGAGTAGATCACATCATGCTTTGTGCTTCCTCTATAAGATATTGAAAACTAAAACCCCTAAGTATCTGGCAGTAGAGTACCGTTACTTGGGTGACTTTGGTCGTGGAGGAACGCGGCATGGATCCCATCTGCTGGCTGTCCCAACACATAGGACTGTTATGTACAAGTCGTTCCTTGTGACAGCCTGTAGTTTGTGGAATTCTCTGCCTGCTGAGCTAAGGCTTGTTGAGGGACATCGTCGGTTCGGTGCGGCTGTCTTGCGGTGGATCAGAGGTGGTGGACTCGGCTGGAATGTTCACTAAATCTTAACGAACTAAATCTTGTGTGTTAGCGTGTGTGTGTGTGTGGTGTGTGTGTGTGTGTGTGTGTGTGTGTGTGTGTGTGTCCTTCTTTCTTCTTTAATTTATTCCTCTCTTTCTTCTTTTTTCTTCTATCGAAATGATCTATGGATTTTGAACTGACGTTTCTCCCGTTTTCACTTTTCAGTTTTCTCTTTTCTCATTGTATTATTTTCACTGATTCAAATTAGAAAGAAATTTTGTTTTTTTTTCTTTCTATAATTCGCTATTTGAAAATTTTATTATTTTGTAAATTGTTTTATTTTATCTTATAATCTTTGTTGTATAGTGTTTTAGTTTTACTTAGAATTGTATTGTAGGGTTAAGTGTAAGAGAGGGCCGGCTACGCCCTAACTTCGCCCTCCTAGGTTTTTTAATAAAGGCAGCTAATCAATCAATCAATCAATCAATCAATCTCTCTCTCTTTCTCTCATACACACCCACAAACGAAACAATTAACACACTCACTCTATGTATCCGTCTGTCTCTCAAAAACATTCACTATCTATCTATCACTATGTCTCTCTCTCTCACACACACACACACACACTATGTATCACACTCTCTCACAACTTCTCTCTCTCTCTCTTTCTCTCTCTCTCACCCGTCGTGTGTTAATGGGAAGGATATTTTATATCCTTAAGAGAATCGACAATTAATTGTTGAAACACCGCCGATTTATGAAGTTACATCACATTATTATATTATCGTTATTCTAATTGCATTCTATATTTATTCTCATTGATTATTTATACTTTGTAAAAATCGTTGAATAACTAGCATTATTGTCATTTAATGTAAATTAGTGAATAAGCCAGTAAAACTATTGTAACATACATAAATAAGGAAATCTAATCTAATCCGATCTAATCTCTCTCAAAAACATTCTAGTCATTCTGCCACTCACTTCAATTCTCTCTATCTCTCTGTTTCAAACACTCTCTCATTCTCTCTCTCACTCTCTCACTCACAAACAAATAAGGAAGAAGAGAAGCAAGGCTTTCCGTAAGTCATGAATGGGGGTGGGGAAGAAAGCAGGAAACGCATATGTTTATATACTTGGTGGATGGGGAAGAACCACCCTAAACCATCCCTATATCACAACCCCCTAACGCTAACGACGGTAAGTGGTTAAAGACAAGAGGGGTCTTCACAAGCATCCCCCCCGACAGGCCAATTTATAAGGGAGAAATGGTAGGGGGTGGGGAGGAGTTCTATTGACACAGAAAAGTGGTGAGACCTCCCTCAAATCAGCCCCCCCCCCCACCCGCTACCGCTTTTCTTGATAGGTTATCCCATCTATCTCTTCAACTTTTCCGCTACTTCATCTTCTTCTTCATTCTTATTTTCCTTCACTTTTATTATTGTTTTTGTTGTAGTTTTTCTTCCTTTCTCTTCATCTTCTCATCAGTTCTTGTACTTTTTCTTCAACACATTCTTCTTTTTCTTGTTCTTCTTATCTCTTATTCCTTTACATCCTTATTTCTTTTATTCTAATTATTATGTTTCTTATAATTTCTCATTATGATTGTAATCCTTTTATATCATTTCTTGCATATTACTCTTGATTCACGGCAAATAAGCTATTTCATTCTATTTATACTTAATTTTAATTTAAGGTTATGAATAATTTTGTTTTTATCTGGCACCTGCTGAAAACCCACGGGTTTAGCAGGACCCAACAATGTAAAAATGTTTTTCTAATAAAATTGATTGATTGATTGATCTCTACTTTTCTTCTCTTCTTCTTCATCATCTCCTCCTTCCGATTCTCCTTTTTTCATCTCAGTATTTCTCTTCCTCTTCTTTTATTCCTGAATTTTTTCATCTTCTCGATATTCTTATCATATTTGTTTTTCTTTATCATCATCATCACCACCACCATATTCTTACTTCTTTTTATCATACTTCTTATCTCTTCTTCTCATTATTTCTTGTCTTGTTCTCGTCTCATCTTCTTCATCATCATCATTATCAATAGTGAAGTTTGTGTTTCTTTTCTGGCTCAAAATTTTGCAAAATTACTCAAAAATTTCTGATTTGTAGAGATTCGAGTGAAATATTTTTGTTTTTCATCAGTTTTCAAATATCAAAATTCAAAATTTATTAGAGGTGGCTATGATATTATACCCTATCCATTTCTTACTTTTCAAGCAGATACAGACAAGCTTGAATTCTACAACTTATGTGACTTGACAAGTTTTGGGACATTTGAAAGTGTATTGTACGAATAGAAGAGGAGGAGTTGGAGGAGGAGGAGGAGGAGGAGGAGGATGAGGAGGAAAAAAAAGAAATCACAAAGATTCAAAACAACACTTGAGAAGCAAGACAAGACATAGGAAAAAACATTGAAAATACTATTATTAAGCGAGCAATTTCTGTATAATTATGGTTATCTGGTTATGTATGTTCAACGGATCTCGAAAACGGCTCTAACGATTTTCACGAAGTTTGAAACATAGTAGCTTTATAATATAAAAATTCTATTGCACTAGGTCTCATCCCTGGAAAAACTCGCTGAAGGACATGAAAAGGATAATAATTATTTATCATTGAAAAAACAGATGACAATTTCGTCGTCTGTCGATAACAGAAGATGTGAGTGCCCGTGTGGAAGAGAGACAGAATTACTTCCAGCTGTTCAACTATTTGGAATCAATCAGCTTATTCACGAGAAATATTAATCTAGAAATTTTAATCGATTTGATCAAAATAATATGATTTGTTGACATGACATGGTATATCATTCTAAATGGGAGTAAATCATAATTTTCAAAGTTAATCTTATTTTACAGTTTTATGTGATTAGTTAGTGTTATTTTGTTAAGCAATTTGGTTTTAAACAATCTAAATTAGAAGTTCTCCGTTTTGAAATGTTTGGACGGACATTTGACCTGAATTCGAGTATGTATGGAACATAACTACTTTGTGTACTATTTATAGTGTATAAATAAAAATTCGGGGAAGAAACAGTTTTGGGCTGTGTCTGTTAGTCCTTCACCAATCATTTTGAAAAATTGTGCTCTGTTTATCAATAAACAAATAACGAGCGAAGCTCGGTGCCTCGATATTAATAATATGAATGAGGACAGAAGATAGGAATACAAAAGGATAAGAGGGAGAAGTAACACGATCACTAATATCGCACAAGAAATGTGAGGTGCGAGACAAGACAAAAAAATAAGGAAAATACAGTCATTCAAATTCTACAACTTAATATCTGATAGCACAAGCCTTATAGGAAACAGGAGAATATATCAAGAAAAGTAAGCCAACTTCATAAGCTTGAGGAAACAAACGAAATAGGTAGAAGATGAGAAAAAGGGGAGAAAGACTCCATTATGAAAATTTATTATTAATCATTGAAAAATATTTTTTGTGTAGTTGAAAAGTTGATTTTGTGGTAATTATTCATATTGAATGAAAAAGACTAAGAAATTGTCAAAATCCACAGATTTATTGATACTTAGAAAGACCGGTTTCGGTTATTACACCATTGTCAATCTCTGATAAACTCTGATAAAGACTGAAACCGGTCTTTCTAAGTATCAATAAATCTGTGGTTTTTTGACAATTTCTTAGTCTTTTTCATTCAATTGGAAAAAATTTTCTTGGTGAGTAAAAGATGATAATTGATTATATTCGAAACAAGGATGATCAGTTAATATTCTTCATCTTTAAATCATTTATACAATAAGTACATCATCAAAATGATAGGGAGAGGAAAAGTGAGGAAACCATTTTTCCTCTCCCTATCATTTTGATGATATTGACCTTGTGCTATTCCTCTCCAAATTTAGACAACACATAATCCGAAATAGGTTGAGTCTTGTAGTTCTTCAATTCACAAAATGTTCAGTCCTCAAATCAACAGATATACCGGTACCAGCTACCCTCTAGAATGCAGTAGCAAGACAGAGAATCGGCAAAGCTGTTCTCCTATCATTCTCCACGGCCATTATAACGTGGACCACACTGTGGGGATGAGGAGAATAGGATCAACAGACAGCCTTCTGTACCATTGCTACAGCATTGATCGCCAAACCACGTTTGCGTCACAGCTGTGACGTCACTGTTATGACGTCAGAACATCATTGACGTATCCGATTCTACCCCAACCCTTCCGCCAACCCATCTTCATTGACGTGTAAAACAGAGGGAGATAGGACGATGGTAAGAGGGAGATGAGACGGTAATAAAGAGAAATATAGCCGTGAGAGGGAAAGAGGGATTGAGGTGGAGTGGTGAAGGATGAAGAAGAAAATCAATAAGAAAAGTGAATGAGAAGGAAATGAGATAAGGAGAAGATAGAGCAGGAGATGAAGAGGTGGAGGAAACAAAAAGGTGAAGGAAGAAGTTATTATTAGCGTATGGTTTGAGAAGGAGAAGGAGAGGATGGATGAGGAGAGAAGAAGGAAGAAGAGAAAGATTGAGAAGAAGAAGGAGAAGAAGAAGGAGATTGACAAGTAGAAGAAGAAGATGGAGAAGGAGAATAAAATTGAGAAGGAGATTGATTGATTGATTGAGTACTTTATTTATGTAGATTACAACATAAATACTGGCTTATACACTTATATATAATATCTTACAATAATCAAAATTATAGATGAATTTACATAATATACCTAGACTAAGAAAAATAATTTTGAACTGTATATGATTATAAATTTTTATAATTAAGATGAAATATTTTGTAATTATTAATTTTACATATTTTAAAAGACGATCTTGCAACAGATCAAAGCGAGAGAGAGATAGCGCTATCCACTTTGTTGAATGATAGACAAGGATAGCAATACCATTGCTAATCAAACACTGCCATTATAACGTGGACCTCACTATAGATTAGATAGATAAGACGAAGGGTGAGTGGAGGTAGAGATGAAGAAGAATAGATGATAATTATGGAAGGGAGAGAAGTATGGAATACAGAATAGAGAATCAGATGGAATAGAGAAAGAGGGAATGAGACGAAGGGTGGATGGAGATAGAGATAAAGAAGAATAGAGAAAAATAGTGGTGGGGAGAGATTATGGAAAAGTTATGAAATAGGGGAAAAAAATCTAAGACAGAGTTACTGAGATATATGTCAGACAGACGTGAAAAAATTGAATTGATTTGGCGGTTTTTAAACTTTTTAGAGGAACCTGTTTATTAAATTGATAAACCAAGATTTTTCGTATCAGGTTTTCTTGTATATCTTTATAATGAGTATACTTTACAAGACGATGATTGGAAAGAGACGCAGAGAGAGAGAATAGAAGGACAATAGTAGGGGTAAGAGAGTATAGAAAAGTCACGAATTATGGAAGAGAAATCAAAGACAGTCAGAGTTACTGAGATATATGTCAGACAGGCATGGAAACCAAGACGAAATTTGGAAAGAGACACAGAAAGGAAAGAGCAAGAGAGAGGACAGTTAATAAGTTACGGTATCTTTTGTTTTAGTAGTTTGTTTTGTTTTCTCTCTCTTTCAATCAGTCACAAATGTCAAAGACAACTGTCGCTCCAGTTGATTAGAAAACTACTGATGAAAGAATGTATTCAATATACATGGAAGCAGAGACAAATTGAGAGAATGGGAAATTTTGTAGGGAATTTTAAGAGGGAAAGAAATGATGAGTTAAGGAGGAGAAGTAATGAAACAAATGAGTACCAAATTTTTGTTAGAAGGAGAGGAAAATGTAATAGAAGAGTGCTGATTAACACAGATTGCTGTGTTAAATAAATTCTTGTCCACAATTAAAAGAACGTTGAATTTACAAACACTGTTCAACTTGAGATTTCAATCAAATATATTTCACATGAAAAGTGCTATTGAATTCACAGTTAAATATTATTATCATAGAGAAAAGATAGCATAAGATAACCATGTGATAGATAGTTCATGTTCCGAATTTCAAGCCCATTTTTTGTTAACTCAAGCCGACAACTGTCGACTATTGTCTATTATTACCGTTTTGGCCGGGTGAGAGCGTAAGAACGGCACAATATGAGAGACTACCAGCGTCACAGAGCTTCACAAAAAACAACTATTAGGACTATCGGCTTGAGTTAACATTGGAAATTGAAACATAAACGCCCTATACCATGGGATATCTTCTTATGCTATCTTTTCTCTATGATATTGTTAAATATAGGGAAAGAAATAGAAGCATATCATGAGAGAATTGAAAGGTGTTCAGGTTAAAGATAGATGAATAGAAAACTGGGAATCTAGAGAAAAATTGACTGAATTCTATGAAGAATCATTTGAATGATCACACTTCCCACATCTCTGTCACTAAAGTTAATTTAAATCAGCAAAGTTGTACTAATAATACACAACAGAATTTCAATTAAGTATTATCAAGTATCGAATACAAGATGCTTAATTTATTTATTTTATTATTCATTTATTATTTTACAAAGGCGACTTTCTAGAAGTATTTCAAGCCTAGGTGAAAATGATGGGATGAATGATAATACAATGAAGGTAGAGTTATGAATGAATTAAAATTATAGGTTATGCTATCCACTTGAATTGATTTGAGTCCACTTTTCAGTCCAGAAATAAATAAAATAGAAATTTTGAATTTTATTTGATTAAAAACCGAATATAATGAATAAATCATTCAAAGATTGATGAAATTATTCACTCTTCATGTCACTAAAATTAAAATTTCTCCCCGAAAATAATGAACAAGTAACAGACAAAAGAATTAAACTAAATAATTTTCGAATCTTTCAAGTTCTACGTACATCAAGTTACTATTAGTATAGAGAAAAATGAGGAATTCGATGAAAACATCACTCAGGAATTCCAACATTTTAAAACGTCATTCATCAAAGTATAAAATCAAGTAACAAGTCTACCAATAGCACGTGGGAAATATCACTGAATTATTCTCAAGTTGGCCTACTGGACATCAACTCTAAAAAGCAGAATTTCCCTTGAATTGATAGGGAGAAAATCATTGAAATTAACTTACACTTTTCTTCCTATGATGAATACCAAACAAAAATGTTTTAATCTAAAGATTTGTAATTTTCAATCTGATTATTTCAAAATCTCCTCAAGCAAATGACATTTCATCTCCCCACTAGTGACTAAGAATCAATTATCAATCTGATATTTGAAGAGTCCTGAAACCCCAATTTTAAAATTTCCAAAATCCGCACCAACAACACTAAGGGTGGGCACACACCAGTTAGTTAACACAAACTAGTCACGATTAGTCACAATACTTCACATAGTTGCTTATGACAAACACAAACTAGTCACGATTAGTCACAATACTTCACATAGTTGCTTATGACACAACACACACCGATCAGTCATTGCAATGAGACATGTCTTCATAAGCACTATGTGAAGTATGTGATTAAACGTGTCTTATCTGGAAGTACGGAATTATGATCTTGATAGTTTTAAGAGAGCAATAAAAGGATGGTTGAAGAATAGAGCATTTTATTCCATCGAGGAAATGCTGGTCAGTAATTGTTATCCATAGATAAAATATTTAAGTAGCCTATTTGTATTTTAATTGTAATATATAATATATATACGGTACTTGTATACAAAGTATCAATGTTACTGTATCCTTATGAAGTGACTTTTGTCAATGCAATTATTTTGTTTGTGACAATAAGATGTATATTAAGCACCTAGGGCCGAAAATGAGACTTTTCCGGCTCAAAATCGGGTTTCAAGATTGAGAGCCGGAAACACATTTTTGCCCATGGTGCGAACGATATTTTTCGCCACACAGAAAAATAAAACAATATACATATATGAGAATAATTGTTTATTAGGCACTTCCGAAAGCAAAACTGGAAGGTCATAGCTCTAGCAAATCTGAGGTTATCTGAATATCAGGAAATTGTCCAAGTATTTTTATTTTTTATTCTGATTTGTCTAAATAACCTAAAAAGATTATGTTCAATTATGTGGGAGGTTGATTTTATACTTTTTTATTCTTTCAAATGACAATAAGATGATATTATTATAAATGTTTTAATTATTGAATAATAAACACAAATAATGAAAAGTTTTTGATCAGCTGTTTTAGCACACTTGAAATTTGGCCAATCTGAATGTCAACGTCAACAATGCTTGTTGTCATCGACTTCGGAAGTTTAAGTTACAAGTTCTATCCTACTCTGAAAATCGAATTTGAATAGTTTATAATATTTATATCTTATCTATATTTCATTCATCCAAATAAAATGATAGTATATTATTGCAGAATACTTTATACAATTCTAGAAGCATAAACTGATTCCGTTACATAAACTTTTGTAAAAAACGTTCAGCACCATGGATATTGCCCAAGTAGTTCCAAAATTATCCACCAGGTTTCGTGATAACGATAAACGCAGAACGATTAAAAGCAGGTTTGAGGTTAGATTCTATTATACTCTGAAAATTGAATTTGAATAGTTTATAATATCTTATTTGTATTTCATTATCCAAATAGAATGATAGTATTTTATCGCAAAATACTTTATTCAATTCTAGAAGCATAAACTGATTCCGTTTCATAAACTATTTGTAAACACGTTCACATCAAATCAGAATCAGCTGAATCCAAGGTTATTTTACAGCCTAGGGCCGTAAAAATTTTACCGGCCTGGTCAGAAAACAATCACTTTCGGCCTCCATATGACGCACGAAAACCAGCTTATTACATCCAAGTGGGGCGAAAACATTCTTGATTCTTGATCTTGTCTTGACTATTTTGTGTGTGCCTAGTCTAACTCTCCATCAATCCATAAAACTAACAATCAATATTTCAATCTGAGAATTCGAAAGTAAATTCTCAAAATCTGTACAAACACCTGATACTTCTCCTCTTCCCACATATGACTCAAAATCAATATTTCAATCTGAAAAAATGTGTACCAATCACAATCGCGAGAGACAAACAACACATCAGACAGAGACAGAACGTCAATTAACTGCATTCCATTGTTATGTTTTCAAAATGGCGGGTGGCTATGACGTCATCGCACCAGACACGATCGTGGGAGGCCAGAAACAAAAGTTTCAAATTCTCAATCAAAGCCTGACGCAACTGGATGCCAATTGTGAGTTACCAGAAATGAATGAGAGAGAAAAGGAAAGAGAGAGATTCACTCACAACTGTCACTATTATTGAAAGGGAAGCAATGTTGCCGATTCCAAGGCAGGCTGACAGTTTGATTTCATCAAAATCGAGTCTATATTTGAAGAGATATTTGAAATTTTAATCAAAATAAAGTGGATTTTTTGAAAATATCTGAAGTTTCTTCAATATTAAGGAAAAGTTGCACAACTTCAATATTCACTCTACAAACTTAAATAAATGGATAGGGCGTGGGGGGCCTGGGCGTGGGCATCCCATGGCCTACCAGGTCTCTAGATCTTAATCCCCTAAGATTTTTTGCATGGGGCTTTTTAAAATCTTTAGTTTACCATACCCCTGTTGAAAATATTGAGGATTTGAAGGAACGAGTTGTAGCCGGTTGTTTAGTGATAAGACAAAAGCCTGGGGTATTTGAAAGAATGAGAGAGTCGATGAGAAAGAGGATGGATAGTGTCACAGAAATGGACTGATTGATTGAGTACTTTATTTATGTAGATTACAATATGTACTGGCTTATACACTTACATACAATAGTTTACAATACAGCAAAATTATAGATGAATTTACATATTGGAGACTAAGAAAATAATTATTGAACTGTATATGATATGAAAAAGCAATTTGTAATATAATAACTATAGATAATAATTATATTGTTATGCATCTACATAAATTGGCGGAGCTTTGGACATATCAATGTCCATTCTTTGGAAAGAATATTAAAAATATCCTCCCCACTAACTCTCTACCAAAATGGATGGAGGACATGTTGGAAAATTTGTTGCAATTGTTGTAAATTTCAAAAAGCTGTCTTGTGTTAAAATTCAATTTTGTTTTTAATATTTTTTTTCTAATAGCTTACTGTGATGTACTCATGTTTTGCTGCCTCGTAACACACATTTCATTGTATCTCTGTTATGCTCTCTCCGATTCTCATTTCTTTGGTGTTGACTAATAATTGTAAACAAAATTTCCTAAAAAACTGGTTCTTGGTAAATTTCTCTATCACCGTTCTCCCGCAATTTTGGATTAAAAGTTTAAAATGGCCGCCATTTCAAATTTTCGAATTGGACAAATTTGAATGTTTTTTCTACAGTTCATCTCTCTTATTTGAACATACCTACCGATTTTTATAGCGATCGGTTAGAAAACTTTGAAGACAAACATTATTTTGTAAAAAATACACAAATGACGAATATCTCGTAAACGAAGCGTTTTAGGAAAAAACTTTATTCTACATTTCTCTTTGTTCTGACCCATAGAACCTATGGTTCCCGAAGTTTGGCTCTTTAATTTTGGGACACTCTGTATATGGGGTGGTAGACTTGCATCATCATGCTGTAGAAATTATCTAAGGCCCGGTTCTACAAAAGCCGATTGAGTTTCAATCATATAATCGTAATTTATATGAAAATATTCTCACTTTTGTGTAGTTGAGAAGTTGATATTGTGGTAATATCATTTTTGATATTGAATGAAATAGACTGAGATTTTGACAAAAATCAAATTGACAAAACACAGATTATTGATACTTAATGTACCTAATGTACCTGATACTTATTGATACCTAAGTATCAATAAATCTGTGGTTTTTTGACAATTCTTAGTCTTTTTCATTCAATAATATTCTCACTTTACGGGACGAACGTTTTCAAGATGGCGGATGGGAAGGATAAATACCTACTGTGCCCCATTGGTCAGTTCCTACCATCCAATGAGATGGCTTGCTCTCTCTCTCATTTTGTATGCCAATACCAAAGTACGCGTACAACTTCTAACAATATATGACTGAACATAGATGAAATGAAATGACATTTTTTTCATTCAAAACGAGAATAATGTTCAATATTTTGCATCATAATGTTTGAATACTACATAAGGATATTAGAAAAATCAACTTGAATGAGCTGTGAACGATTAAATATTGTCTCACAATTATGGTAATTTTGTGAAGTGGACAACAACAAGACTTGAGGAATGACATTTTTTTCATTCAACACGAGAATAATGTTCAATATTTTTCGCTCCACTTGGATGTAATGAGCTGCTGTTTACGTGCGTCATATGGGGGCCGAAAGTGATTGTTTTCTGGCCAGGCCGGTAAAATTTTTACGACCTAGGGCTGTAAAATAACCTTGAAGTCAGCTGATTCTCATTTGATGTGAACGTGTTTACAAAATAGTTTATGAAACGGAATAAGTTTATGCTTCTAGAATTGAATAAAGTATTTTGCAATAAGATACTATCATTTTATTTGGATGAATGAAATACAAATGAGATATTATAAACTATTCAAATTCAATTTTCAGAGTATAATAGAATCTAACCTCAAACCTCCTAGTACTGCGTTTATCACGGAACATAGTGGATAAACGGAATCATTTTATGCTTCTAGAATTCAATAAAGTATTCTGCAATAATATACTATCATTCTATTTGGATGAATAAAATACAGATAAGATATATATTATTATAAACTATTCAAATAATTCGATTTTCAGAGTAGGATAGAACTTCTAACCTAAACTTCCATTGACATTCAGATTGGCCAAATTTCAAGTGTGCTAAAACAGCTGATCAAAAACTTTTCATTATTTGTGTTTATCATTCAATAATTAAAACATTTATAATAATATCATCTTATTGTCAATTGGAAGAATAAAAAGTTTAAACTCAACCTTTTACATAATTGAACATAATCTTTAGGTTATTTAGACAAATCAGAATAAAAAATAAAAATACTTGGACAATTTCCTGATATTCAGATTACCTCAGATTTGCTAGAGCTATGACCTTCCACTTTTGCTTTCGGAAGTGCTTATAATAGACAATAAATTATTTTCATATATATATTGTTTATTTTTCTGTGTGGCGAAAAATAACGTTCTCACCATGGGCAAAAATGTTTTTCCGGCTCTCAATCTTTTCTAGTCCTCGGCCTACGGCCTCGGACTTGAAAACCGATTTCGAGCCAGAAAAGTCTCATTTTCGGCCCTAGGTGCGAAATATACTATTGCACCATAATGTTTGAATACTACATAAGGATATTAGAAAATTCAATTTGAATGAGCTGTGAACAGTTAATATTGTCTCACACAATAATTATTGGTAATTTTGTGAAGTGGACAACTACAAGACTTTACCTATTTCGGACTATGTGTAACCTATCTAAATTTGGGAGAGGAATAGCACAAGGTTACCTTACTTTTCTCTCCCTATCATTTTTGATGAAGTACTCATTGTATGAATCAATAAATAAATAATTAATTTATTAATATAAGAAAGATTCATCGAACTTTACTGCAAGCAAAAATTCGTTTTTTCTGAAGACAACGAAAAATGAATGTAATCAGATATCAAAGCCATCTTCAATTCTAATTTTCTAGAAATCCTTCAAACTTGAGATCGTGAAATCGACAGCTGATCTGATTAGACCAAAACTCACTTGAAGGGAAAACTAATTAATCGGGAATCTCAGCTTTCAAATCGTCTTCAAAAACCAATTACAGGTCAACAACTTTGTCTATTGTAGGTTACTTGATAAAATCAATAGTCATCATTATGATCTTCCTAACCGTTTTTCAAAGTAATATTATAGTTCACATCCTCCCAAACTTAGAAAAAAAAAGTTTTGGGGTGAGCGTGGGATTCCTTTTCATTTATTCCTGTGATTTCTGTATCATTCAGACTCAGTTGCACAAAAGCCTGTTAAACTTTAACCGTGATTAGATGCCACGGAAACTGGAGACAGCTGTTTTGAGGAGAAGACGTTTCTGATTGGCTCTCGTGGCCTTAATCGCGGTTAAAATTAACAGGCTTTTGTGCAACTACACCTTAATGTACTGTATGAATGAATCATATTAGTTAGAGACTAGCGTTTGGAGTGAATTAGACATTTTTAATGCATTTCTTCCATTCAATTTATACAATAGACACTGGACATTTGCAATGCATTTTAATAACTAATATACTATGACAATAATATTTTGTCATCAACAAAATTGTAGCAGGTTACAAATTTAGTTTTTACATTAACAAAATAACTTCTGATGGACCTACAGTTAAACATGGGTTTCGAGCCACGGTAAGTGATGAAAGCAGATAAATGTTGTGTTGAGAACGTTTTCTCTGAGGATGATGCTTACATAAACCCTAGACTGGTGCGTGAGTAATTGGATGATGAGAAATGAATCGACCTACTTTTTAGATGCGTTCCTAACCACCGGTGATTTATTATGTGATCAGATAAATGTTGTGTTAAGGATTTCAACTGAGGATGATGCTTAAATTAGCACTAGACTGGTGCGTGGATAATCGCATGAAAGAAATGATGAGAGATGAATCGACCTACATTAAGATGGGTTCCGAACCACCGGTGGGTGATTGATCAAAGCAAATGAATGTTGTGTTGAGAACGAACGATTTTTACTGAGGATGATACTTAAATGAACCCTAGACTGGTGCGTGGATTTTAGCATGAAAGAGGTGATTAGATTAGAGTTATTTATTTATGTATGTTACAATATTTACTGGCTTATACACTAATTTACATTAAATAACAGTAATGTTAATTATTCAACGAATTTTACAAAGTAGCCTATGAGAAATTGGACAATTATATTGTGATTCAACCCCATAAATCAGCAGTGTTTCTCGACCTAATCATTTCTCGAGCTTCATTTCGAGCTGAGAGATGAATCGACCTAAATTTAGATGGGTTCCAAACCACCGGTCATTGATTATACAACAGATAAATGTTGTGTTGAGATCGTGTTCCACTGAGGATGATGCTTCTTTGATCCCTAGACTGGTGCGTAGCTGATAAGTTGAAAGAAGCTTGAAAGATGTCATGAATCGACCTACATTCTAGATGGGTTCCGAACCACAAGTTAAGTGATTATACAACAGATAACGGAAATAAGCACTTCTAGAACATAAATAACCGGGGCTGACTGTCGAAGCATCGATCTGTTTGAGAAGCTCTGACGTCATCAAGCGCCGAATGACGTCATTGCAATGACGTAATACTCCTCTCTCTATTCCCCCTCTCTCATTCACCGATGGAAAATGGAAAAGCGGCTTTCCTTTGGAAAATGCGACAGTGAAAAGCAGAAAAGTCAAGCCAAATGCCAACTACACTCCTACCCCCCACCACTTATCGGTTCCATTCGTCTTTTCTATTACAACATATCACAGGGATAAGTAGCAGATACAGTAGCAGTTGATGGATCGCAGATGGAATAGATGTGAAAAATACAAGATGGAATATAATTGAGTAAGGTTTCTTAGATTCTATGATAACTATTTTTCACCTCAGCTATATTCTCACATCTATTACAAATATCGGGGACCGAGCTTCGCTCTGGAGTACAAAAGCATAAAAAAATTATTATGAAAGGAGAAAGTATAACATTCATAGCTCATACAGAAATGTACTATCGTAGAGAAACAATAGCGTAAGTAGATATCCCATGGTATAGGGCGTTTATGTCGCACCTTCTACTGTTATCTCAAGCCGATTACTGTCGATTTTTACTGTTTTGTTGAGGTGAGAGTGTATGAACGGCACAATATGAGAGACTACCAGTGTCACACAGCTTCACCGGAATGAACTATCGGCTTGAGATAACAATGAACATTGCGACATAAACACCCTATAGCATGGGATATCTACTTATGCTATTGTTTCTCTATGGTACTATCTAATCACAGTAAATTGAGATTAATTCCCAGAGGAATGCAAAAATTTCCCACACAAAGGCCCGGTTGCACAAAAGCCGGTTAAATTTTAATCCTGATTAATTTCACGTGAACCAAATCAGAGAACATTTCAAAAAGATGGATCTACTGGAATTAATCAGGATTAAAAATAACCCGACTTTTTTGCAACCGGCACTAAGTACCTGATTGAATGATTACAAAAGTTCAACAGCTGAGTCATAATTTTGACACAGTCCCACACACATGAACTCGCTCTCTCACTTCCATCATCAACAGACGACGAAATTAGTATATTTCGCACCTAGAGCAGAAAAACATTTTTGCCCATGGTGCGAACGATATTTTTCGCCACACTAAAGGTATTGCTGGCAAAATAAATAAAGAATACTCGTTATCGTACCTATCTCTTGATTTTAGTGGTAGAAGATTTGTAGTCAGGATTTCAGATTCTTCTAAAATTCCACTTGGAATATCACGGGCATCATCATCTTCAAGCATTTTTCAAAATTCGGAATGCACTAATCAACAATAAATAATTGAATAAAAATGGTTGCAAAGCGAATGCTGAATTAGTTTGATTCGAAATTCGAACTAAAATAATAGGAACTTTAGATGAAGAAAGTTGACACTCGCCCGAACTAGCGGATGACTTATTAACTACGGACTTCCATGTTAGCGGCTGGAAAGAGTACGTTTTCCGGCCTAGGCCGGAAAGTACCCTTTTCTGACGTCAGACGAGAGTCGTCTGCAAACAAGGTCTTTCAGATCTACGTAGGGACTGGAAAACAGCTGCTTTCTGTGCAGTGTGGCGAAAAATTATTATCAGCTGTTTTTCCAAGGATGAATAATAATTATCCTTTTAATGTCCTTCAACGAGTTTTTCCAGGGATGAGACCTATTGCAATCGAATATTTATATTATAAACCTACTATGGTCTGAATTTCGTGAGAATCGTTAGAGCCGTTTTCGAGATCCGGTGAAATACAAGCATATAAACAGAAATTGCTTATTTAATAGTATAGGATATAAGACTAGGCGCAGACTAGTTAGTCAAGACAAGACAAGACATGATCAGACACGTTTAGTCACAATACTTCACATTGTTGCTTGTGACGCAACTCACACTGATTAGGCTAGGCACACACTAGTTAGTCAAGACAAGACTAGTCACGTTTAGTCACAATACTTCACATGGTTGCTTATCAATACATGTCTAATTGCAATGACTCATCAGTGTGTGTTGCTTCATAAGCAACTATGTGAAGTATTGTGACTAATCGTGACTAGTCTTGTCTTGACTGAAGGGTGTGCTACCCTGAGTCATTGCAGTTAGACATGTATTCATGAGCAACTATGTTAAGTTATGTTCAATCTGATATAATCTATAAGGATAAGGTTATTGAAATTTTGTCAATAACTTTGGTTTAAATGCAGCTTATAACCTTTTTTTCTCTTCTTCCTACCTCATCAGAATTCCGACACATCTTAATACAAGTTTAATCTTTTCATTGATGCAGAACAAAATATTAGAGCTTCCAAATTTAGTATATTTCGCACCTGGAGCAGAAAATGAGATTTTACCGGCTCGAAATCGGTTTTCAAGTCCGAGGCCGTAGGCCGAGGACTACAAAAGATTGGGCCGGAAAAACATTTTTGCCCGTGGTGCGAACGCTATTTTTCGCCACACACAAAAATAAACAATATATATATATATATATATATATATATATATATATATATATATATTATATAATAATAGTTGATAATAGTTGATAATAATGATAATAGTTGTTTACTAAGCACTTCCGAAAGCAGAAGTGGAAGGTGATAGCTCGAGCAAATCTGAGGTAATCTGAATATCAGGAAATTGTAAGAGTATTTTTATTTTTTATTCTGATTTGTCTAAATAAACTAGATGATGTTCAATTATATGGGAGGTTGAGTTTATACTTTTTTATTCTTTCAGATAATAAGATGATATTATTATAAATGTTTCAATTATTGAATAATGAACACCAATAATGTAAAGTTTTTTGATCAGCTGTTTTTTGATCACCTTTCTTAGTTCCATGTTAGCGGCTGGAAAGACGTCGAGAGTAGTCTGTCTTTCAGATCTACGTAGGGACTGGAAAACAGCTGCTTTCTGTGCAGTGTGGCGAAATAGCATTTTTCCACACCTGTATTATTAGAATAATTTTATCAGTCTATTCATGCAAAGGGCCCCATTCTATAAAATAAGAACCTTCATCTCTTTTTCCTACCTCTTCCAAATTCCGACAAATCATTCCATCTCTTTCAAATTCAGCACTTCTCTCTTCTCTAAACTCCTATAGTGAGGTCCAAGTTATAATGGCAGTGGAAAAAGATAGGAGAACAACGTTGCCGATCCTCTGTCTTGACAATGCCTTCTATAGCTGGTACAGGTTTATTGATGTATAGACTATTAACTGTTCATTCTCGTTTGAAATAATCAATTAGGCGATATTTTTCAATAATTTCATAATGAATTTTCATAATTGAGATGAAATATTTTGTTAATTGATGATTAATTCTACATTGTTAAAAAACGATCTGACAACAGAGCAAAGCGAGAAAGAGATAGCGTTATCCCCTTTGTTGAATGATAGACAAGGATAGCAATACCATTGATTGACCGAGCGAAGTGAGGTGAAGTCGACGGTTTGGCATTTCTCTTAATGTTTAAATGTTTGAATGATTAAATGTTTGAATATTTAAATGTTTATACGAGTATGTTGCGCATTTACGGCGAAACGCGGTAATAGATTGTCATGAAATTTGACAAATAAGTTCCTTTTTTAATTGCGCGTCGACGTATGTACAAGGTTTTTGGAAATTTTGCATTTCAAGGATAATATAAAAGGAAAAAGGAGCCTCCTTCATACGCCAATATTAGAGTAAAAATCGGACTATAGAATTATTCATCATAAATCAGCTGACAAGTGATTACACAGATGTGTGGAGAAGCCAGTCTATTTCTGTAATTTCATAAGGTCTATAGTTTCAATCAGGTACTTGTGGATAAGAATACTTCGTGAGGTCTACTGTTCACAGAACTACTAGTATTTTTCAATAATTTTATAATGAATTTTCATAATTAAGAATAAATATCTTGTTGATTGACAATTTATTCTACATTGTTGAAAGACGATCTGGCAACAGAGCAAAGCGAGAAAGAGATAGCGCTATCCGCTTTGTTGAATGATAGACTAGTAGTTCTGTGAACAGTAGACCTCGCACTCAGTGAGTTACATTGACCTGTTGTTATGTTTTCTCAAAAAATAAATAAATAATTTATCAATTAAAAATGTCTAGAGAAAATCCTAAATAAACATAGAGCTTTCTGTCCTATATCGTACCGTGACGTGTCGTCCCGGAATGTGAGTGTGAGCGCTGTTATCAGGTCTGGCTGCAACTGTGTCTACAACGTTGATGGAAAGATACAATTTTCAAGATGTTCGATGTTTTTGAACGGGTAGTATTATAGTCAACTGTCTACTAACGTTAATGGAAAGATACATTTTCAAGATGTTCGATGTTTTTGAACGGGTAGTATTATAGTCAATTGTCTACTAACGTTAATGGAAAGATACATTTTCAAGATGTTCGATGTTTTTGAACGGGTAGTATTACAGTCCACTAGACAGCTGATTTATGATTAATAATTCTATAGTCTGATTTTTACGGTAATATTGGCAAATTCAAAATTTTTAATCATCATTCTGGACCGAAAATCAAGTAACGAAGCAGTGTGTGATTACATAACCTTATCTTTTGGACAATATTAACATTTTATCAAATTTTTTGGAGAGAAATAGTACAGGCTCAGCCTAGATTTTCCTCCAATGTCATAATTGTATTATGATTATAGTATTTTATACAATAAATGAATAATAATTGGCGTATGAAGGAGGCTCGTTTTTCCTCTTATATTATCCTTGAAATGCAAAATTTCCAAAAACCTTGTATATACGTCGACGCGCAATTTAAAAAGGAACATACCTGTCAAATTTCATGAAAATCTATAACCGCGTTTCGCCGTAAAAAACATATAAATATTTAAACATTTAGAGAAATGCCAAACCGTCGACTTGAATCTTAGACCTCACTTCGCTCGGTCAACAAGGATAGCGATACCATTGCTAATCAAACACTGCCATTATAACGTGGACCTCACTATAAATCCCCCTCTCTTTTCCAACCCCCCAAACAACCCCACTAAAAGCGACCCTGTTGATGTTTGAAGCAAGCAAAGGCCAACGGCAAGTGCGTCATAGCCGTGTGACGTCATCACCCCGTTCCCATGGCAACCAATCTCACTCGTGCCTGCCACTACTACAACACACCAATGCAATGCAGTTCGCCTTGACATCGGTTCGGAGCACACCTATAATATCTCTCACAAGCCTTACTAGTAGTTCTGTGAACAGTAGACCTCACGCAGTATTCTCATCCACAAGTACCTGATTGATACTATAGACCTTATGGAAATACAGCAATAGACTGGCTTCTCCACACATCTGTGTGATCACTTGTCAGCTGATTTATGATGAATAATTCTATTGTCTGATTTTTACTCTAATATTGGCGTATGAAGGAGGCTCCTTTTTCCTTTCATATTATCCTTGAAATGCGAAATTTCCAAAAACCTTGTATATACGTCGACGCGCAATTAGAAAAGGAACATACCTGTCAAATTTCATGAAAATCTATTAACGCGCTTCGCCGTAAATGCGCAACATATAAACATTTAAATGAATAAATAAATAAATTTAAACATCAAGAGAAATGCCAAACCGTCGACTTGAATCTTAGATCTCACTTCGCTCGGTCAATTAACAGCTGTAGGGAAATGATAGCATAAGTAAATACGCCATGGTTTGCAGAATTCATTCAAAGTTTTGTATCAAATTATGTTGTTGTGTATCAAGTTTAGATGATACTGTATCATGTATGGTGATACCATAGAGAAAAGAAAAGATGACATAGAGCGTTTATGTTCCAAATTTCACTGTTAAAATAAAGCAGATAGTCGTAGTAGTTCTGTGTGATTCTAAATGATTGATTGAATGTGTATTGGATTTTCTTCATCAAATCGATACTATTTGAATCATATTTCAAATCACAGGGTACTTGATACAACACAAGCTGACTGAATCCATCAAACAAATAAAATTCAGCACACCACAGATCACCTCAATACTGTTTCACATCAACTCAATACAATTTGTATTAAATTGTTTTTTGTCATAGTCATTCAATTTCATCTGTTTAACATCCATGAAATCAAGCCGGTAAACAGCTGATTGTAGAACAAATGAACATATGATTACAGCCTACTATACTGTAATAAAATCATTTGTTTTCTTTACAGTCGAGTATGTTTCCTAAAGTCTGAGATATATTACTTTTAACATGAAGAGGAGAAACTCATTTCTCCCTCCACAGTTTGTAGCGTAGACACAGACAGACATCCTGCGCACAATTGTGGACGCGCCGTGTCATTTTGCTTCATGCTCTTGTGATGAAAACAATATTATACCTGCTGGCCAGTATATGACTTGGAACATTGCCAGCAATAGATGGAGGGGAGTGTTGGTGCATCGCGTTACAAAGCTCTCTCACTCAGACACAAAGAAGGAGAATGCTGCTAGGTAGTGGGAGTGATTAGTGGAGGATAGAGCATCGAACCTCTCCGTCTTCGAGAAAGAGCTGTGTTAAAAGTAATTTCTCTCCCACTTTAGTTCCGAATTTGGAACAGCAAAACTGTTACAAAAACAGCCTTTTAGCGCTCCAGGTGGAAGTTTTGTCAACTACAATCAAGAAATTCCTGATTCGAAACTTGTAAACTAGGTTATGTTTGAAGAATGCATGTAGCACAAGCAGGTAATGTTTTCTATTTCTCAATTATTCTTTTCTAGATTAATATGACAAAAAATAGTGTAAGTTACTTGGACGTGAATGTCTTTTTCAGTGCTCGAATGAAATTCTAGTCTCGGCTAACGCCCCGACTAGAAACATCATTCTCGCCTGCAAAAGGCCCCTTCCCGTCCTTGTGACTTGAGATACTATTGTAGTGGCTTGCATGTTAAGGTGCGTACAGATTTATGTGTCACAAATACGCACATTTCACTTTACATCAGCTGAAGTGTTTCTGTACAAATACAGATATAATAAGCATAACATCAGTTAATATCCTATTATATTAAGCGAGCAATTTCTGTGTATCTCAATATATTTTTATATTTGGCTATTGGTTATTTATATTTATTTATAGTTATTATTTATGTTCAACGGATCTCGAAAACGGCTCTAACGATTTTCACGAAATTTGAAACATAGTAGGTTTATGATATAAAAATTCCATTGCACTAGGACTCATCCTTGGGAAAACGGCTCTAACGATTCTCACGAAATTCAGACCATAGTAGGTTAATAATATAAATATTCGATTGCACTAGGACTCATCCTTGGGAAAACTCGCTGAAGGACATGAAAAGGATAATAATTATTCATCCTTGGAAAAACAGATGATAATTTCGTCGTCTGTCGATAACAGAAGATGCGTGTGCCTGTGTGGGAGATCAGCTGTATAATCAATCAGCTTACCGTATCTTACGAGAAATATGATCTAGAAATTGTAATAGACTTGATCAAAATAATCTGATTTGTTGACATGACATGTCAACACATGGCATGCGTGTGCCTGTGTGGGAGATCAGCTGTATAATCAATCAGCTTACCGTATCTTACGATAAATATGATCTAGAAATTGTAATAGACTTGATCAAAATAATCTGATTTGTTGACATGACATGGTATATTATTCTAAATTAGAGTATATCATAATGTTCATCATTATTTTACAGTTTTAAGTGTTCAGTGAGTGTTATTTTGTTATTCAATTCGTAAACAATATAAATTAGAACTTTTCTGTTTTCAAATGTTTGGACTGAAAATTAGACCTGAAATCATGTGTTTATGGAACATAACCTACTTTATGGAATATTTATAGTGTATAAATCAAAATTCGTGGAAGAAACAGTTTTGGGCTGTGCCTTTAAGTCCTTCCCCAATCATTTTAAAGAAGTTATGTTTATCAATAAATAAATAAATAAATAACGAGCGAAGCTCGGTGCCCCGATATTATAAATTGGAATTCGCGTGTTCGTGGTGCTCAAGCCTGTAAGCACCTTTAGATGTGGTAGGTTCTACTGAGAATTTTTGCAGCTTATTAAGTTGAGTCGTGTTTTATTGAATGAGTTAAGTCAGAGACAAACAAGTTACTTACTTACGTTTATCTTTTCTCTATGGCAAAGTTGAAGATTGGGTATTGAAGATAATATATAAACTGTGTTTCGTGTTCAATCTCTCTCTCTCTCTCTCTACTGAGAGAGATTGAACAAAAAACACAGTTTATTACTTTTTCAGTTTTTATTCTTTAATTTCTATTCATATCTCAATTATAATTTAGGTTTCGTTATTTTTTTCTCCATTGATTATTATTTTTGTATTTTAATAATATTTATTCACCTTGTTTGTAATATTGTATATATTTTTTTCTGAATTTGATTTGTTTACTCTAGTAATTATTTAGCGTTGTAAACTAGGTTATGTTTATAAGTGCATGTAGCACAAGCAGGTAATGTTTTCTATTTCTCAATTATTCTTTTCTAGATTATTATGACAAAAAATAGTGTAAGTTACTTGGACGTGAATGTCTTTTGCAGTGCTCGAATAAAATTCTATTAGGAGGGTTGAGTGTAAGAGAGGGCCGGCTGCGCCCTAACTCCGCCCTCCTAGGTAAAAATAAAGACAGATATTCTATTCTACTGAGTTTTATATCAAACTTGAACCGTATGAGATTAATTGGCAATTAATGGATGAGATGAGATCGACGGATTAATCGGACATCAGTCATTACAAAATTAAATAGTGCGGGGAAAAACAAGACTCTGAAAATTAGTACTTGTGAAGTGTAAAAGCAAAAGCAAAACTTCCACCAAATAGGAAGCGTGTAGAACTCACCACCTACATATGCCCTATCCGAAAGGGCAAGTCAGGTCCTTTTTGCAAAGGGTTAAAGGGCGCGTAAAGTTCACAAATAACTGAGTGACAGAGACAAAGAATCATAAATTGATTAGTGAAACGTGTAGCTGAAAGAAAGAGATAAGAAAGTGGGAGAAGAGAGAGAATGTGAAGGAGAAGAAGGAGTAGGAAGTAGAGAACAGTGAATGAAAAGAAGACACGTGGTAGATTGTGGAAGAGGGGTGGAGGTGGTGAAGGATGAAGAAGAAAATCAATAAGAAGAAAGTGAATGAGAAGGAAATGAAGATGAAGGAGAAGATAGGAGGAGGAGGAGCAGGAGGAGGAAGAAGTTATTATTAGCGTATGGTTTGAGAAGGAGAAGGAGAGGATGGATGAGGAGAGAAGAAAATTGAGAAGGGGAAGAAGAGAAAGATTGAGAAGAAGAAGGAGGAGGAGAAGGAGATTGGCAAGTAGAAGGAGAAGAAGATTGAGAAGGAGAAGAAAATTGAGAAGGAGATTGATTGATTGAGTACTTTATTTATGTAGATTACACTATATACTGGCTTATACACTTATATACAATAGCTTACAATTCAGCAAAATTAGAGATGAATTTACATAATATAGACTAAGAAAATAATTATTGAACTGTATATGATATGAAAAAGCAATTTGTAATATTATAACTATAGATAATTATATTGTTATGCATCTACATAAATTGGCGGAGCTTTGGACATATCAATGTCCATTCTTCGGAAAGAATATTAAAAATATCCTCCCCACTAACTCTCTACCAAACAATTGAGAAGGAGAAGAAAATTGAGAAGGAGAAGGAGAAGTAGAAGATTAATAAGAAGAAGACAGGATGAGATGGGAGAAGGAGATGGAGAAGAAGAAGGTGGAGGAAGAGGAGGAGGAGGAGGAAGAGGAGAACAAGAAGGAGGAGAAGGAGGATGAGGAGGAGGAGGAGGAGGAGGAGGAGGAGGTGAAGAAGAAGAAGAAGAAGAATGAAAGAAGAAAGAGTGGGGTGGAAGAGAGAACATCATTGGTG
The DNA here is from genome assembly GCF_014356525.2 of Nilaparvata lugens. Lineage (NCBI taxonomy): Eukaryota > Metazoa > Arthropoda > Insecta > Hemiptera > Delphacidae > Nilaparvata > Nilaparvata lugens. The sequence goes on along the minus strand of NC_052513.1, from coordinate 17,429,582 downwards.
ACCTTTCTATTACTTTTACAACATCACACAAGTATAGGTCATTGCACACAATGTAGGAAATGAAGTGAAAATACAGAAAGTGAAAAAGGGGAAGAAAATAAGTTTCTTTTGGTTCATCTGGGAATTGTTTTTGAATCCCTTCTTCCACCTACACATAAAAGGAAATGCTAAAAAGGGAGAAAATATGAAAAACTGTATTTTTCTAGGGTTGAAACTCACATCGGTCTGACAGTTATTGAGATGTTATATAAAGGAATTGGTTATGATTAAGTATGAAAATAGGGAATACTAAAGATGTTGGTTTCTATCGCAAACTGTTCTACAAGTTAAACAAATAATAAGTGAAAAATCTGGTGTGGCGCACCTACACAACTTTCCTTGCCGTTATGAAAATTGATCACCTGACGCTAGTGTTCCCGCGCATCTCAAGTCTACTTATAAACAAAGATCTGAGCCAGCTGGTGACAGGACAATAACGCTGGATACACACGAGATCTGCTATCTCTTCATAGTGAATCATTTAATAGAATCAACAGTTGCCAACAGTTTGCGATTGGTTAATCACATTTTCTCGAATTTCGAGCTTATTTTCAATTTTAGGTGAAAATGTTACATAACAATAATTGTAGAGATTTTCATGCTCAATCTTTTCTACTCGAATTTTCTTGTTTAAATTGTATCTGAAGCTTGATAATTGGGAATCTAAAATCAAACTTTGCAGCTCCTGAAATTTTGATTTGAAACTTCTTTATTGTCAATACAATTTTACAAAACAAAAATATATAAATATCCTTCAAAACAATAAAGCCCAAAGGTAAAAACCTGTTTGGGAAACATAATTTTTAAATATATACACACAACACTCAAGAATAACATCAGCCGGCCTTAAAAACTAATAACATTTTGAATTTCAGCGAAACCTCTAAACTATTGTACTATATTTAGAATAAGCTTCCTTATCTTTATATAATAACAAGGTTACAATTCAATTATACTACAATATTAAAATATTTGTTAATGTCGTCCTCCATTAAAAGATGCTTACGGGGTTTTTTCAAAAAAATATTCTTCACCTGACAATCTTTGATATCAATCGGTAGGTGATTGAAGAATGTTGGTGCTAAAAAAAGATAGCATTTTCTGAATATTGTTAGATTAGGCTTAGATACAACGACATTTGATCTGTTTCGAGAAACTCTTTGAAAATCACAAATTCTTCTCTCTCCACTCCTACCTTTTGGTAGAGAGTTAGTGGAGAGGATATTTTTAATATTCTTTCCGAAGAATGGACATTGATATGTCCAAAGCTCCGCCAATTTATGTAGATGCATAACAATATAATTATTGTCTATAGTTATTATATTAAAAACTGCTTTTTCATATCATATACAGTTCAATAATTATTTTCTTAGTCTATATTATGTAAATTCATCTATAATTTTGCTGTATTGTAAGCTATTGTATATAAGTGTATAAGCCAGTATATATTGTAATCTACATGAATAAAGTACTCAATCAATCAAATCAATCAAAGAATATTTTCAATGTTTTGTAAATGAATAATATGATTTATATAATCTCCTGATTGGCAGAATATTAAGGTTTCTAAAAAGTTGTAACGTGTGCTCAAATCTTTTTTTAAATGTAATAATTCTTATAAAATATTTTTGTAGGACAATTATTGGGTTCAAAGTAGTAACGTATGTGCTTCCCCAGACTTCTAAGCCATATTCCATTCTCGAATCCACAATTGCGAAATACAGGGATCTTAATAGTTTCGGATAACAAATTGTACGCAGCATGTAGAATATTCTTATGTTCATTCAATATTTCTCGTTTGAAATAATCATTTATATTTTATTTAGCAAGAAATTATATTTTTCGATAATTTCATAATAAATATTATTATATTATAATAAATATTAATATTATTCCATAATTAAGATGAACTATTTTGTTGATTAATTATTAATTCTACATTGTTAAAAGAAGATCTTGCAACAGAGCAAAGTGAGAAAGAGATAGCACTATCCGCTTTGTTGAATGATAGACAAGGATGGCAACACCATTGATAATGCTGCCATTATAACGTGGACCTGACTACAGATTTAAGTTTCAGTTTTTATTGAGTTTTAATAAACGTGAATTTAGGAATCGTGAATTCGGATTACACAGTAAATAGTAACTAGAAAAGTACTTGAATATCAAGATTTGATATCAAGGGTGCCATATATGAAGTATATACAGAAATTAATTACCTTTATATAATTTATAAAGGTAATAATATATATTTTATAATATATTTATCAATTAACTTTCCATAACATGATTTATTCAATTCATCATCGAATTCATCCCATTAAATATTTTACAAATAATGTTAAATTTATGTCATAAATGTTACAAATTATTATAAATTCTGTTTTATAGAGGCTTGGTTGCACAGAAGCCTGTAATTTTTAATCATGATTAAATCAGCGAGAACCAATCAGAGAAGACTTTTAAAAGGACTGATTCTCGTTGCATTTAACCACGGTTAAAATTTAACATACTCCTGTGTAACCGGGCCTCAATCTTAGATACTTTAGTGAGGTCCACGTTATAATGGCAGTGTTTGATTAGCAATGGTATTGCTATCCTTGTCTATCATTCAACAAAGCAGATGGCGCTATCTCTTTCTCGCTTTGCTCTGTTGCAAGATCGTCTTTCAACAATGTAGAATTAATAATTAATTAAGAAAATATTCTATCTTAATGATGAAAATTCATTATGAGATTAGTGAAAAATATAATTTCTTGATTAATAAAATATAATTTATTTTAAAAGTAAATAAATCATTTTAAAAAGGGTACTTTGATTTCTATTTTATTTATATTTAAGAGTAGCCCTAAAAGAAAAAAAAGACAACCAGTTTTATTTAGTTTAATTGTTTATAAAATGCTTTACTTTTCTTTTCCTTTTGATATGTTTATCATAGTGATTCGAACTCACTGCCGGCGCACAATTTGTTCTTTGCAAATAATGCCATATTGTGATTTAGAATACTTATTTTATAAATTTGTATACGTAATTACTTTCATAACAGATACATTATCATGGCAATATTAGCAGAACCTTGGGGAAGCAAGCACGGAGAGAAACTATAATGAAATTTTATAGAATAATGGCTGCTCCAGTCCTCCTCTACGGAAGTGAGTCGTGGGTTACAACTAAACCCCTAGAGAGTAGAGTGCAGGCGGCGGAGATGCGATTCCTCCGGAGAACCAAGGGCTGCGATAGAAGGGACCACATCAGAAACGACGATATCCGAGCAGAGCTAGGAATTTACAGCTTGTTGGAAAAAGTCACACAATACCGGAAGCAGTGGAAAGACCATGTGGAAAGAATGCCGGCAGAAAGGCTTCCACTACAGATATTGAATTATAAACCGGCAGGGAAAAGATCTATTGGTAGGCCACGGAAGAGATGGCAATAAATACGCTACTTGTATATATTATAGCCTAATTTTGTAATAATTGAAATATAGATACTAATAAGCTGTTTGTAAGTCGGAACAGGCATTAACCTAATCCTTGTACGTAAGATGATGATGACAGATACATTAATTTCAGATAACAAGTTTGGGAAGAGCCTGATTTCTATACCCAAAAAATTGTTATCTGTACTCCCATGAATTAACAAATTTCCAAAACACATAGGCCCGGTTGCACAAGAATCTGTTAAGTTTTAACTGTGATCAAGTGCGAAATAAAGACGTCTTCCGCTTCTCTGGTTCTCGTGACACTTAACCGGCATTTAATCACCGTTGAAATTTAACAGCTTTTTTTGCAACTGACCGATAGTAGTGTGTGGAATCTGAGTTGAAATTATTTAATATTTTTGGATAATAAAACCCACAACATGTTGTAGGTTTTGTACTCCAACAATATATTAATATGTGGATATTCTTTATAATATAATTTGTGTGTGGAGAAAAATAGCGTTCGCACCACGGGCAAAAGTGTTTTTCCGGCTCTCAATCTTTTCTAGTCCTCGGCCTACGTCCTCGGACTTGAAAACCGATTTCGAGCCGGAAAAATCTCATTTTCTGCTCTAGGTGCGAAATATACTATTTCGGGACCAAGTTTCGTGTAATTCGTCACATATCTTAAAAATTACTGTAGCTACAGGTCTGGAAACGGTTTTATTCAATTTAAGTACGCCAAATTGTTTATCTTAATACTCAATTAACAGCCAACAAATACCAGTAGGGCTTTGTTTCGGCAGGGGAACTAAAATCTTCCATCCTGTGAAACTTGGTAACTAAGCATTTTCGGACCTATGTTAATTAGAACTTTTCTCTTCTTTTGATGAGAGAAATCACGCCCTGACGCATGCGCACCATTTTTCAGAACACTCTGTATATCTAACAGTAGATGCTAATCTACCACACTTTTGCTACAGTGAGAGATATTTCAAACTGTCTGCATTCCTTGAGATTGCTAGAACACTTATTAAATCTAATTAACCATTAAATCACAGACCATAAATGGTTCCCATTCAATGGCAACACTTTCAAGTGTGAATCTTCAGCTTTAAATACACACCGTCAACATATTACTATAGTGAGGTCCACGTTATGATGGCAGTATTTGATTTACATTTATTTATTTATTTATTCCTACAAAAATCTAGGAGTGTGCAACAGGCACTTTAGGGTATTGTTCCTGGATGATAGGGGACTACAAATGTCGTATTTGAAGAGTCCAAAACTCAGCGGTTATCCTTATATCTGCATTGGTGTTGCTATCCTTCTCTTTCATTCGACAAAGCAGTTAGCGCTATCCTTTTCTAGCTCCGCAGCGTTGCCAAATCGTTTTTATCAACGGAGTAATATAATTAATTCATTAATGTCAGGAGGTGACGTCCTTCTCTCCTGAAGCTAATTTGTATTCTGTTGAGGAGGCTCTTCCACACTCGTTCCAGTGTATCCTCAGTGATCTACGCCAGCTCAGTAAGTCTCTAAAGCCCGGTTGCACAAAAAAATCTGTCAAGTCATTTTTGAGAAAATCGTGAAAAACATGTTTTTTTGTAATAATCCGCCATTTTTTCAAGAATATTACGGAACTCATGCAATTTTCTCAGAAATGAGACTCATGTCAGTTGATAGGGCTTATAAATAGCTATCCATGATATAAATTTGAAGAAAATCGTTAGAGCCGTTTTCGAGAAAACCGTAAAAACATGGTTTTTTTGGTAATTATCCACCATTTTTCGCAAGAATATTACAGAGCTCCTGCAATTTTCCCAGAAATGAGACTCATGTCAGTTGATAGGGCTTATAAATAGCTATCCATGATATAAATTTGAAGAAAAGAGCCGTTTTCGAGAAAACTGTGAAAAACATGGTTTTTTAGTAATAATTATCCGCCATTTTTTCCGCCATCTTGAATTGAATTTTATTGAATTTCTTATTGTCGGATCCTCATGGTATAAGGACATTAAGTTTAAAATGATTAATTAGGAATGGAGTTATCGTGTTCACAGACATTCACTCACACAGACCAACACCCAAAAATCATGTTTTTGGACTTAGGGGACCTTGAAACGTATAGAAAACTTTAAATTAGGGTACCTTATTTTTTTTTGGAAAGCATTACTTTCCTTACCTATGGTAATAGGGCAAGGAAAGTAAAAATCACTTACGATGACTTATTGCCGGTTGCACAAAAGCCGGTTAAATTTTAACCGTGATTATATTCACGAAAACCAATCAGAGAAGCCGTTTTTGAAAAAACGGCACAAAAGCTGCACGTTAAATTTTAACCGTGATTAATTCCATCTTCTCTGATTGGTTCTCGTAAAATTAATCTCGGTTAAAATTTAACCGGCTTTTGTGCAACCGGCAATAAGTCATCTTAAATGATTTTTACTTTCCTTGCCCTATTACCATAGGTAAGGAAAGTATTGCTTTCCAAAAAAAAATAAGGTACCCTAATTTCAAGTTTTCTATACGTTTCAAGGTCCCCTGAGTCCAAAAACATGATTTTTGGGTGTTGGTCTGTGTGAGTGAATGTCTGTGAACACGATAACTCCATTCCTAATCAATCGATTGACTTGAAATTTTAAACTTAAAGTTTACCATGAGTAAACTTAAAGTTTAAACTTAAAGTTTACCTTGAGGATCCGACAATAGGAAATTCAATAAAATTCAATTCAAGATGGCGGAAAAAATGGCGGATAATTACTAAAAAACCATGTTTTTCACAGTTTTCTCAAAAACGGCTCTTTTCTTCAAATTTATATCATGGATAGCTATTTATAAGCCCTATCAACTGACATGAGTCTCATTTCTGGGAAATTGCAGGAGCTCTGTAATATTCTTGCGAAAAATGGTGGATAATTACCAAAAAAAGCATGTTTTTACGGTTTTCTCGAAAACGGCTCTAACGATTTTCTTCAAATTTATATCATGGATAGCTATTTATAAGCCCTATCAACTGACATGAGTCTCATTACTAAGAAAATTGCATGAGTTCCGTAATATTCTTGAAAAAAATGGCGGATTATTACAAAAAAAACATGTTTTTCACGATTTTCTCAAAAATGACTTGACAGATTTTTTCAAATTCATACCCTGTATAGTTATTTATCAGCTCTATGAACTGGCATGATTCTTTTTCCTGGGAAACTAATGGAGGGTCCACCCCATCCTTGAGAAATAGACTTTGTAACCTCCTTCTCGTACATGAGGTAGGTAGGTATAGAGCTGTTTATAAAAATAACACATAGTCGAGATTATTTCATCTGTAGAACAGCTGTTTTGACGACTTTAAAAAAAATCATCGAATTTCACAATAATTACAAAAAGGAAAAAGTACTCTGAAAACAATATATAATTATACACAGTCTGATCGTAGTTTCAAATATGTTGCCGCTAATCGTCATTATGTTATTCCACTGAATTATTCTCGTTTAAGAATGAGGCTTACAGTTCAATGAGCAAAGAAAGTTGTGTGAGTGCGCCACACCAGATTTTTATTTGTGGGGACATTTTGAAAGAGCAAGTTTATTGACATAAACCCCGTATCTTAGATGACTTGAAAGCGGCGATACGTATTGAGATGGTGTTGATCACTGAGGATACACTGGAACGAGTTACTTGTTACTTACGAGTATGGAAGAGCTTCCAGAACAGAATAGAAAACTGCCTCAGGGAAGATTGGCGTCACCTTCCTGACATAGTTTTCTCTACGAAAAATAAATGGCATATACTCAAAACTATTTTACTCAAGTTGAATAAATAGTATCTTGAAAAATTAACATTGTTTTTATTATTTATAAAATATAAATGTTTCTAGTGGTCTCCCTCTATTACATCAGATATGCCGGTATCAGCTATCCTCTATAGAAGACAGTGTCAAGGTAGAGTAAATGGCATATACTTGCAGCTATATTACTCAAGTTGAATAAATAGTATCATGGAAAATTAATATTGTTAAATTAGTAATATTGTTTAATAGTTTTTATTATTGTTTAAAAATAATATTGTTTTATTGTTAATTAGTATTGTTATTATTTATAAAATATAAATGTTTCTAGTGGTCACCCTCTATTACATCAGACATACCGGTATCAGATATCTTCTATAGAAGACAGAGGCAAGGCAGAGGATCGGCCACTTTGTCCTCATATCGTTCTCCACTGCCATTATAACGTGGACCTCACTATAAACGATTTCTAACAATACCAACTCAACAAAAAGAAATTTAAATGTATTCTCACCGTCAAGGTTTTTTGAAGTCAGATGTTGGAGACTGCTTTCATAATCCGTTTAAGCACAGCGGTTGTCAGAAGAATGAAAAAATCATTCCGACTCGATAAGTCTTTCACAGCCAACTGTAAAACAATAATTGGTTCATTTAAGTTTGTTCGGATGTTGAAGTATTCTTCACAGTTCAATAAAAATTCCAGTGTAGTAGTGAAAATGATCTGAAGTCTATCTATCCATATTTGTTCTGGGCCCGGTTTTTAGAACTCTTATTAGATCTAATCAATCATTAAATCATATACCCAGTTTTCATTTTTTCAAATCTAATAAACCACAAAATTTAAAGGAATGATGATTAATTAGATTTAATAAGAGTCCAAGATACCGGACCATAGACTGCATGTGACAATATTTTTTTCGTTTGTGAACTATTTTAACGACACTACAGTCTGATATCTTTGAATATTAGTTATTAAAACTAGTGGAGCGCTTTCGGATTTTTAGAATCCATTCTCAACACACTGTATTAGACTGTTAGTAGTGCCGTTCAAATAGTTCACAAAAAGGATAATCACTTGCAGTTTGTCATGGATAATGAAATAGATGAGTAATATTTGTTTATTATTTTTCTCAATGATAACATCATCCTCTCTATTTATATTTTTTCTAGTTCAGAGATTGACAATGGTGACAATCAGAGATTGACAATGGTGTAATAACCGAAACCGGTCTTTCTAATTATCAATAAATCAGTGGTTTTTTGACAATTTCTTAGTCTTTTTCATTCAATATTTTTTCTAGGCCTGGTTACTATAGTGAGGTCTACGTTATAATGGCAGTGAAGAAAGATAGGAGAACAACGTTGCCGAACCACAGTCTGCCTTCTATAGACGGTAGCTGATACAGGTTTATTGATCTAATATTAACTGGTCACTCTCGTTTAAAATAATCATCAATTATAATTTATTATGCAAGAAATTAGGTATATTTTTAGATAATTTTATAATGAATTTTCATAATTAAGAGACAAGTTAAGAGACAATCTGGCAACAGAGCTAAGCGAGAAAGAGATACGCTTTGTTGAATGATAGACAAGGATAGCAATATCATTGCTAATTAAACACAGCCATTATAACGTGGACCTCACTATATGACACTTATTAGATCTAATGAGCCATTGAATATAATAGGTTTAATGGTCATTCGATTTTATAAGAGTCCTGGAAACTGAACCCTAGTCCGGTTTGAGATATCATGTAACAACATTTTTGTATGATTCTTTTCAATTATAACATAAGTTACAACTGGTGACGTAGACTTTGATATCCACTTTACACAACATAGGTGATAATAAAAATGTATATTATAAGTCTATTATGAATAATTTGCAACATAGATAGAGACTTTTACTATTAAAGAAGCTTTATTACTATTTTTGAATGTTGTGTTATGATAAAAACCTGAGCTGAGCCAAAATTACTCACAATTTATTATAAATAATTCAACAGTAATATATTACACATTATCAAAGTAATACAGTATATAACATCTAAAATATGAGAGAGGAAGGAGAGACTGAGGAAAACGCACTAAGGTAAAAAAAACAATTTAGTAATAGACTAGCCAATAATCTAAGAGTAGAATTATATTTAATGTAAAGTCACAAAATTGAGTTTAAAGTAGAGAAAGCAAGGAAAATAAATCCCTAATAAAATAGTTTGATCAGTCTTCCCTTCATGAAAGGGGAGAAGGAGATAGGAGGGAATGAGGTGGATTCAAGTATTAGAAGACATTATATTTGTATTTATAATTAGTTAAAAAAAATTGTATAATTCTATTTTTAATTATTTGAATAAAATGGTAGAAAGCCTATAATTTTTATAATGAATATTCATACATTTTTTTGTTCATCAATTGCTTCTATTTTTATTCTAACAACATTATTAGAATCCTTCAATATTAAAAAACTGAAGACGACATTTGAAAAGTAATAGCACGGAGTAAAAACAAAATTCCTTCTTATGTGGTGATAGGCACAAAAATAGACATTACACTATAATTTGTTATAATAAAATTCTCGAGGACTGAAGATTAGAGTCTTTGATAGGCCACATATTCATGAATCTGCAAAAGTAAAAAGAAGGTTTCTTCATGTTCCCTGAATATCTCAAGTAGCTCTTGCTAAACCGATGATAATGTAGATTTATGTTCTTAGAAGAAACAATCCTCAGAAAGAAGTTGAACAGTAGCCTACTATCAACGAAAAACCTTGATGTTTGGTGAGGAGTGATCTATAACTTAATGTGACTCTGAAAAAGTATAAAAAAATAAATAAAAATAGTGGAACGGAAAAGCATGAATGCAAAATTGTGAGTCCTGTAAGGACTAATTTTGAAACATTTGAAAACAAAGACGGCATCTAGTCTTTGTATTTAAAATGACAATAATGAGATGAATAACAAACAGAAAGTAAGAATCAAATCAAGTTCTCTCATCATCTTTGATTGAAAAATGTGACGTTGAAGGAAAACTATGGGCTATGCGCATTCTAATTTAAAATTAGGGACGAATTATCCACTATAATTCCCTAATCATGTAATGATTTGCTCTAATTTGATTAGTGTAACCAATCACTTGACAGTACAGAACTTGAAAGAAGATTCTTGTTAATCAGAATTGAACAATAATAGAACATTTGTAAATGAAAATTGATGTATTATTGGAGAATTTACAAGAAAATGAAAAGTAAGAGACAGAATACAAGTAAAAACCAGCAAAAAGCATAAATTGAACAGCTTTTTGGCAATGCATTCAACTTACCATACACTATTTTTCACTTGATTTCAACACTGTGGCTCTGATAATTCTGTAAATTAATGCCAAAATGTACAGATATGGTTGCAATATTAATTTTTACATAAATTTAACAACAATTTTTACATTATTTACAAAATACTGTACGCAAGACACAATTTTCACAACCATCGAAACGTTGATGATGATTATGATGATAGCGAACAGATGTTCGATTTTCACGGCCTCTGGTATCACGTCGTAACGTAACAAAAAAACTTTTTCACATCCACAGACGGGTGGTATCAAATCGCTAATCTATCAAATGCTGATTTATCGAACTGTACACCTTCGATTTTTTTATTAATGTCTCTCCTCTTTACTCTCATCTGCTCGTCTCGTCAAAACTCCGAAGTGTCTCATGCCTGACTGCTTGAGACTGTTGCCTGCATGAAATTTGAGATCTATCAGTTAACATAATTGGTTTCATAGTCTTTTTCAATAATAATCAATGCTGTATTGTAGCTGAGAGGCAAGTAATGCCTGATAAGCAACAATATGCATGTTTCTTTTTCTTTTAATTACATAAAATTATGTAGCTGAACCCAGTTTCTTGCACAAAAAGTCAATGTGATAATGCTACATCATGTTTTTAGACCATATGGTTCTAGTTTGTTTTTTGCTGATGACATCATTTTTCTTTTAATTACATAAAATTATGTAGCTGAACCCAGTTTCTTGCACAAAAAGTCAATGTGATAATGCTAAATCATGTTTTTAGACCATATGGTTCTAGTTTGTTTTTTGCTGATGACATCACAATCATTGGTAAGGACGGACGGTCTATGATGCCAAATTCAAGGCCAATGCACTCTTCTCCAAGGCCGGAATTCACTTGGACTATTTTTATGAGGACTTTGCTGGTTTGTGAAGCTGCCTACAGTTTACTGGTATGCAATGTTTTTGTATTACTTGACACAATTTATCCAGGAAAACCTGGCCTTGATCAACTGAATATTTAGATACTCAGCTTAGACTCAAACAATAGTAGAATAAAAATAATACGAATTCAAAGACACATCAAGCATTGTGGAACAGTGGAACAGCAACAGTGGATTGGAGAACTATCGATAAATATCGAAGGTTAGCAGAGTCGTTCGGTTCATCAGTATACGATCGATTGGTGATTCGATACTACCCTTACGCGGATGTGAAAATTTTCTCGCTTATTACATTTGCCAATTCCAATCATAATCATAACCAACATGGTGGTGACTGGTGTTTGTCAAAGTGTTCGATTTGTTGTTTATGGCAAAGGGTGTGCGTGTAAAATGAATTATTAAGAATTAAATTGTTTTTTACATTTAGTAAATATGTTCGAGAGACTGTTACCAATGAAAGACTGTCACTAATGAAAACATGGCTGCTAAAACTATTCTTAAGTTTTTGTTTGTTTCATTTTTGATAAAGAGTGAGTATGGTTATTTTTTTGTCTAACTTCTGCTGGTTTTGTTTTGCTTCATGTGTAATCGATCGGATCCTCTATTTATAAACCTGTTCTAAAAATAGAATAGTCAACATTTATTGACAATTTCAAAATTAAGTTACTCCTTTTTCATTGTAACCTTGACAAGAAGTAACATTTCAATGGGCATGCTCTTCTAATTCCAAATTGAATTATTATTTGCCAATCACATTAACTTTATTGAATATTCAGATATAAAATTTTATCTCATGTAGAAGTCTTCAGCACTGGAAATTTTCTCATAAAACTTTTAAAATTCTATTTGTACAAATGTTGTAGAATACCAACTAAGAGTTCTGTCTTTGTTATGAAAATGTAAAACACTTGAATTGTAATCAATCATATGTCTTTAATTTATATCATTATTGATCTGGCAATGTATTGAAGCTCTAGAAAGAAGGAAGGAAAACTATGTTGAGATGTAGGTTAGAACATAAATGTTTAGGCTACCCTAGTCTCCCAATGTATAGAAACTTAATTTAACTGGATTAGAAATCTTCTAAATTTCCCCTCTTAAATCAATATTTTATACTTTTTCAACATTGGATAACCTAACTAATCTTCTATAATTCAATGTCCATTCATCTTAATAGGCTTATCATTTCTATCTTGATTTGCTAACGCCTACCTATATCATCCTTTGCAAAATGAGTTTATTTTTGTTTTGATTCAAAACTTATACCTTATACCTTCTTCTTTACCCACACTTGTAGGATCGATGGAATCATGTCATGAAAAAAAAAAACACTGATCACTTTGTCAAAACTGATTGCTACCTCACTTTTCTGTACTTCCAGAAGGTCTAAAGTCACTTTTCTGTACTTCCAGAAGGTTTAACCTCACTTTTCTGAATTTCCAGAAGGTTTAACCTCACTTTTCTGAATTTCCAGAAGGTTTAACCTCACTTTTCTGTACTTTCAGTAGGTCTAACCTAACTTTTCTGTATTTCTGGAAGGTCCAACCTCACTTTTCTGTACTTCCAGAAGGTTAACCTCACTTTTCTGTATTTCTGGAAGGTCCAACCTCACTTTTCTGTACTTCCAGAAGGTTTAACCTCACTTTTCTGTACTTCCAGAAGGTCTAACCTCACTTTTCTGTACGTCCAGAAGGTCTAACATCACTTTTCTAAATTGCAGAAGGTCCAACCTCACTTTTCTAAATTGCAGAAGGTCTAACATCACTTTTCTGTACTTCCAGAAGGTCTAACCTCACTTTTCTGTACTTCCAGAAGGTTTAACCTCACTTTTCTGTATTTCCAGAGGGTTAAACCTCACTTTTCTGTATTTTCAGAAGGTTTAACCTCACTTTTCTGTACTTCCGGATGGTTCAACCATATTTTTCTGTACTTTCAGAAGGTCTAACCTAACTTTTCTGTATTACCAGAAGGTCTAACCTCACTTTTCTGTACTTTCAGAAGGTCTAACCTCACTTTTCTGTACTTGCAGAAGGTCTAACCTTACTTTCTGTACTTCCAGAATGTCTAACCTCAATTTCTTATTTCCAGAAGGTATAACCTCCTCCTCCGACGACGCGGCGTCGACTGAAGAGGACACAGATGACCTTCACGAGCAGAGCGTAGACGAGGGCAGCAATCTGACCTTGAGATGTCCTTCGCCGCTAGCATCGACAGATAGCATAGTAGAGTGGATCCGGGAGCGTCGCAACGAGCACATGACTACTAGAGAGGACGGTACTCTCCAGCTGGTCAACCTCAAACGCCGCGACTCGGGAGTCTATAACTGCTATGTGATAGATGGGGCCGACAACTCGGTGAAACTGCATCGACGGATTTTGTTGCATGTTCGCAGTGAGTTTTTGGCGATATTTATTCAAATTTATTAGCATTTTAGTTTAGTTTATTTATAAATACATGTCTGGGGTGAGTAGGTGATGGAGGAAGAGGAAGAGAAGGAGAAGAGATAGAAGAAGAAGGGAGAGGAAGCGAAAATGATGATGAATACGAAGAAGTCGTGTTGAAGAAGAAGACATTTGAAAACTTGAAGTACGGTAATGAAATTTTGAAGAACTGAGAATAGGCCTACAACCATCCTCGGTTCAAATCAAATTTCATTTATTCAAGTAGTTGCATATAGAAGACAAGCTGCAGGTGGACTTGTAGACCAGTTTGAGATTGTTTCATGAGTTAGTATGGCAGACAGACAGACAGAAAAAAATATATTTATTTCAAAAAAATGCATTTTACATACAAAGTAATAATCTTATGTACTCATTATCAATATAAAACAACAACAACGAATAAAATCAACCTCATGAATACAGTAAGCCAAGTAAATCTTTAGAAAATGGTCTGCATGGGCAAAAAATGCCTGTGCGCAAACCAGCGTTGCAGATGGCAGTCCATCTACAGAGCCACACGAAACAACCTATCTGCGGCCATCTCTCGTTATGTGTGTATTGATTGTTTTATATTTTGACGAAGTCTGTCTAACGACTGCCGGTCATGGACTGGGTATACTGAAATACTGAAGCTTCACTACATTGAAGCTCAAAGTCGGTTAAATTAAGGCTGTGCAAAGGCTAAAATTAAACTTTTTACTCGTGATATTTTTCAAAGTTTTTTCATTTATATATCATCAAGCTATCAAAATGAAAACGTTTTCTCAGGAAAACTTTTTCTTCTGATCATTACTTTTTGAGATATGGGCGCCTAAAGTTTAAATTTTTGGGACAGAACATTTAAAAAAGAGATAAATCCATGAGATTTAGAAGATGGATTCTTAATGGTATTGTTGATCTAGTAAAACAAAAATTTTCTGAAAATATCAATTTTCACTTTCCTTGCCCTATTACCATAGGTAAGGAAAGTATTGCTTTCCGAAAAAAATTAAGATACCCCAATTTCTAAATTTCTATATGTTTCTAGGTCCCCTGAGTCCAAAAAAGTGATTTTTGGGTATTGGTCTGTATGTGTGTGTGTGTGTGTGGTGTGTGTGTGTGTGTGTGTGTGTGTGTGTGTGTGTGTGTGTGTGTATGTATGAGTGTATGTGCGTCTGTGTACACGATATCTCATCTCCCAATTAACGTAATGACTTGAAATTTGGAACTTGAAGTTCTTCCCCATAAGGATCCGACACGAACAATTTCGATCAAATTCAATTAAAGATGGCGGCTAAAATGGCGAAAATGTTGTCAAAAACAGGGTTTTTCGCGATTTTCTCAAAAACGGCTCCAACGATTTTGATCAAATTCATACCTTAAATAGTCATTGATAAGCTCTATCAACTGCCACAAGTCTCATATCTGTAAAAATTCCAGGAGCTTCGCCTCATCTATGCAAAGTTTGATTTTAGATTCTCAAGTATCAGGCTTCAGATACAATTTAAACAAAACATTCTAAGTGGAAAAGATATAGCATGAAAATCTCTACAATTAATGTTCAGTAACGTTTCCACTTAAAATTGAAAATAAGCTCGAAATTCGAGAAAATGTTATTATTTCAATTGCAACCTGTTGGCAACTGTTGATTCTATTAAATCATTCACTATGAAGAAAAAATCTGGTGTGGTACACTCACACAACTTTCCTTGCTCATATTCGAAACTACGATCAGACTTTTGTATATGTGTATATATAATTGTTTTCAGAGTACTTTTTCCTTTGTGTAAATTGTGAAATTCAATGATTTTTTTAGTCATCATTTTTTTAAAGTCGTCAAAACAGCTGTTCTACAGATGAAATATCTCGACTATGTGTTCTTTTTATGAACTGCTCTACCTACCTACCTCATGCACGAGAAGGAGGTTACAAAGTCCATTCCTCAAGGATGGGGTGGACCCCCCATTAGTTTCCCAGAAAGGAGACTCATGCCAGTTAATAGAGCTGATAAATAACTTTCCAGAGTATGAATTTGAAAAAAATCGGTCAAGTTATTTTGAAAAAATCGTGAAAAACATGGTTTTTTAGTAATTATCCGCCATTTTTCTCAAGAATATTACGGAGCTCCTGCAATTTTCCAAGGAAAAGACTCATGTCATTTGATAGGACTTATGAATAGCTACCATTGGCTTGAATTTGAAGAAAATCGTTAGAGCCGTTTTCGAGAAAACCGTGAAAAACCTGGTTTTTGGTCATTATCCGCCATTTTTCTCAAGAATATTACGGAGCTCATGGAATTTTCCCAGAAATGAGACTCATGCCAGTTGATAGTGCTTATGAATATCTATCCATGGTATGAATTTGAAGTAAATCGTTAGAGCTGTTTTCGAGAAAACGGTGAAAAACATGGATTTTTAGTCATTATCCGCCATTTTTCTCAAGAATATTACGGAGCTCCTGAAATTTTCCCAGAAATGAAACTTATGCCAGTTGATAGGGCTTAAAATAGCTATCCATGGTATAATTTGAAGAAAATCGTTGGAGCCGTTTTCGAGAAAACCGTGAAAAACCTTCTTATTTAGTCATTTTCCGCCATTTTTCTCAAGAATATTACGGAGCTCCTGAAATTTTCCCAGAAATGAGACTTAAAAATATCACGAGTAGAAAGTTTATTTTCAGCCTTTGCACAGCCTTAAGAATCTGTAGGCTATGCAAAATTACAAGTAAATCAGTCCAGTAGATGAGACTTGATGATGCGTCAATAGTTATTTGTGCAACTAGTGCGCAAAGTGACAGTTTGCTGCACCGAAAGAAACGTTTACGCCCGAGCCGTAGGCGAGGGCGGAATGGTTTCTTGAGTGCAGCAGAGAAACTTTGCTCACGTATTTCACATTAAATTTTTCCTACAGTTACCATTGAATATGAAAAGTGGGTAATTATTGGTAAAATTCCCTGAAATCCATCAAATGTTTGTGTGTGTTATGCTGTTATTAATAAAAACCTTAATTTATTTAAAATTGAATAATGTAGTAGTAAATGAATGAAGGCGGCTGTCACTTATGTGTGGCTGTCGCTGTCATCCACTGCCTTAATATTATTATAACGTGCACCACAACACTATACCACAGTTACCAACTTAATTTTGATTTTGCTGCACTGGTGCTACATATAACCTACTAACTATTTTGCGTTGCCATGTTGCAAATCTGGAGTGCAGAAAAACATTTTCCCGCACTAGAGCGGAAAAGTGATTCGTTGCGTTCTGTAATCAGTGCACAAATGGTCACTTTTCAAGGTACCTGTAGGAAAACATAATTTTCCTATCCCGTACTTATATAAGCCAGTTCTCTCCTTTATCATAGTATAGATTTCTAGATGATTGATCATGTTTTTGTTTGTCTTCTAGGCGCCCCGCCACAGCTAGTCAACGTGACCGTTCACCCGTCGACGATACTAGCGCTGCTGCGATGGGACGTGGCTGATTCGGGAGGCTACCCCATCACCCACTTTACGGCCCAATACAGGCTGGCCCACACCACACCCGGGCATCCGCCGGACATCTGGCATCCTGTCAAACCGCCCCGTATCAGTGCCTCTGCCGTGAGTAATAAATAACATTACATTAATTACTTTATAGATCTATTCAACTCAATTTTACTTTCCTTGCCCTATTACCATAGGTAAGGAAAGTATTGCTTTCCGAAAAAAAATTAAGATACCCCAATTTCTAAATTTCTATACGTTTCAAGGTCCCCTGAGTCCAAAAAAGTGGTTTATGGGTATTGGTCTGTATATGTATGTGTGTGTGTGTGTGTGTGTGTGTGTGAGTGTGTGTGTGTGTATGAGTGTATGTGCGTCTGTGTACACAATATCTCATCTCCCAATTAACGGGATGAAGCCATCTTGAAGAATTGATTGTCAAAAAGTGATAATTCTCAGATGGTAAATCTTGAACTTTACAT
Source organism: Nilaparvata lugens (assembly GCF_014356525.2). NCBI lineage: Eukaryota > Metazoa > Arthropoda > Insecta > Hemiptera > Delphacidae > Nilaparvata > Nilaparvata lugens. Next base: position 17,411,716 of record NC_052513.1, on the reverse strand, counting down.
TAGTTTGTATGAAATCATTTTTGCCCCTCCCACTAATGTTTTATGGCGTTTTTAAAAGTTCCCGTTATTCTGTGTCACCCTTTATAACATATGTATTTTCATTTATCATATTTTCTTTGTATCATGGTAGGCTATTAGCTTTACTATCTAGTGAACCAATTCTTGCAATCTGTTTTATTTCTATGCTCACATGTTTGTCCATCTAGTAAACTGATTATTGCAATTTCTAGTTTTTGAATGAAAAAGACTGAGAAATTGTCAAAAAACCACTGATTTATTGATAATTAGAAAGACCGGTTTCGGTTATTACACCATTGTCAATCTCTGATAAACTAGATTCTAGTTTTTGTTGAGTTCGTTCTGTCTTTTGTTTGCAATATGTTTTATTTCTAGTTTTTGATTGGTTTGTTTGATTGCAGACGCAGATAGACATCTACCAGTTGGAGCCGAACTCTACATATCAGTTTCAAGTTTGGGCCAACAATAAGCTAGGCATGGGTGAGGTGGTCATGCTAGAAGGGTGCACACATCATGATAATCAGGAAATAGGTCAGTTCAAATCAATCATTTCTCAATCTATCAGAACAACTTTTTCAACAATGTCACTGTTTTATTATTGTAAACACATGATGAACACATTTCTCTTCCGATCATTTCATTATGATAATCAGGAAATAGGTCAGTTATCATCAATCATTTCTCAATTGAAATCAACAATAATTATTTTTAATTGAAAAAATTATTTTCTCTCCACTTTCATCTCTTTGTCTTCTCCACTTTCTCATCTTCTATTCTATTTTGTCGTCTCTCCATCTCTCTCTCACTCTCACTCTCTCTCTCTCTCTCTCTCTCTCTCTCTCTCTCTCTCTCTCTCTCTCTCTCTCTCTCTCTCTTTGGTAGAGGGTTAGTGGTAAGGATATTCTAAATATTCTTTCCGAAGAATGGACATTGATATGTCCAAAGCTCCGCCTTATAGTTATGCGCCGTATCTATAGTTATTCCAAATTGCTTTTTTCATATCATATAGGCTACAGTTCAATAATTATTTTCTTAGTCTATATTATGTAAATTCATCTATAATTTTGTTGTATTGTAAGCTATTGTATATAAGTGTATAAGCCAGTATATATTGTAATCTACATAAATAAAGTACTCAATCAATCTCTCCCACTGTCTCCCACGGTCGTGTGTTGATGGGAATGAGATTATTTTATATCCTTTTAAAGAATCGAAAATTATTATTTGTTGAAACACCGCCGACTCGTGTAGCTACATCACAATATTATAGTATCGTTATTCATATTGAATAACTATATCATTTTCTATCCCCACACTGATGCAGTTCGTTTTTTGGTTATGAGGAAAGATAATAAACATTATTCTTTATTGATTCATACAATAAGTACATCATGAAAATGATAGGGAGGGAAAAATGAGGTAACCTTGTGCTATTCCTCTCCCAAATTTAGATAAGGTTACACATAGTCCGAAATAGGTTGAGTCTTGTAGTTGTTCACTTCACAAAATTTTCAGTCCTTAATTATTTTCACAGAGTAGATTATTAAATTTACATGCTTCAAAACCAAACATAGAAGAAATATTTCACATTATTGAAATAAATATCGGGGTACCCAGCTTCGCTCGTTATTTTTATTTATTGATAAACAGAACACAATTCTTTAAAATGATCGTGTTTAAATTTAACAGCTGAATATACGTCAGCTTATGAATTTCGGGGATGAGATATTTCGATTTTCCACAGAGTGCGTCTCACTCAGTTTTTTACTATCCACAGACGACGAAAGTCTCAGCTGTTTTTCCAAGGATGAATTATCCTTTTAATGTCGTTCAGCAAGTTTTCCCAGGGATGAGACCTAGTGCAATCAAATTTTTATATTTTCTTGTTTTTTCCCTTTTTGTGTATTTGAGAAGTTGATATTGTGGTAATTATTCATATTGAATGAAAAAGACTAAGAAATTGTCAAAAAACCACTGATTTATTGATAATTAGAAAGACCGGTTTCGGTTATTACACCATTGTCAATCTCTGATTGACTCTTCTGATTGAAGAGTCAATCAGAGATTGACAATGGTGTAATAACCGAAACCGGTCTTTCTAATTATCAATAAATCAGTGGTTTTTTGACAATTTCTTAGTCTTTTTCATTCAATAAGAATTTTTATATCATAAACCTACTATGTTCCAAATTTCGTGAAAATCTTTACAGCCGTTTTCGATATCCATTGGACATAAATTACCATAAATAAATATAGATAACCAAATATAAAAATATAAACAGAATTTGCTCGCTTAATATAATAGGATAAATATCAAAATATTTCATCTCAATTATGAAAATTTATTATTAAATCATTAAAAAATTAATTTTCTTGATATAAATAGCGTATTTGGGATAGAATAACTGATCATGATTAGAAATAATTAACAATTATTTCTACTATTGTATCAGATATACCGAGATGACTTTAATGTCGTTCTATCATTTTCACTGATTTTATAACGTTGCTATCTACTCTAGGAGGCGGTGATAACAGAAAATTGGCAAATCTGTCTTCCTATAATTCCCACTGACTTGAAACGTGTTTGGATTTGAAGCATCTAAATTTGAAAATCAACTTTGTGAAAATAATTGAGAATTGAAACTTTTGTGGAGTGAACAACTACAAGACTTAACCTATTTCGGACTATGTGTAACCTCATCTAAATTTGGGAGAGGAATAGCACAAGGTTAGACTACCTTATTTTTTTTCTCTCCCTATCATTTTGATGATGAACTTATTGTATAAATCTATAAAGAAGCTATGAATACAAGACGAACTGAATAACTTGAATAGGGTATTTCGGACTATGTGTAACCTTATCTAAATTTGGGAGAGGAATAGCACAAGGTTACCTTATTTTTTCTCCCCCTATCATTTTGATGATGAACTACTTATTGTATAAATCAATAAAGAAGCTATGAATACAAGACGAACTGAATAACGTGAATAGTGTATTTCGGACTATGTGTAACATTATCTAAATTTGGGAGAGGAATAGCTCAAGGTTACCTTATTTTTTTCTCTCCCTATCATTTTGATGATGTACTTATTGTATGAATCAATAAAGAATCTCAACCAACCAGAATCGAACTATAGTTGAATCCAACAAGACTTAACCTATTTCGGACTATGCGTAACCTTATCCAAATTAGGGAGAGGAATAGCACAAGGTTACCTTATTACTTTCCTTGCCCTATTACCATAGGTAAGGAAAGTATTGCTTTCCAAAAAAATTTAAGGTACCCTAATTTCATGTTTTCTATACGTTTCAAGGTCCCCTGAGTCCAAAAACATGATTTTTGGGTGTTGGTCTGTGTGTGTGTGTGTGTGTGTGTGTCTGTGAACACGATAACTCCATTCCTAATTAACCGATTGACTTGAAATTTTAAACTTAAGGTCCTTATACCATGAGTATCCGACAATAAGAAATTCAATAAAATTCAATTCAAAATGGCGGATAATGTCTAAAAAACCATGTTTTTCACGGTTTTCTCGAAAACGGGTCTAACGATTTTCTTCAAATTTAAATCATGGATAGCTATTTATAAGCCCTATCAACTGACATGAGTCTCATTTCTGGGAAAATTGCAGGAGCTCCTTAATATTCCTGAGAAGAATGAATTTTGTTAAATTTCTATCACGATTTTCTCAAAAATGACTTGACCCATTTTTTTCAAATTCATACCCTGTATAGTTATATATCAGCTCTATTAACTAGCATGAGTCTCCTCCCTGAGAAACTAACAGGGGGTCCACCCCATCCTTGAGAAATTTACATTGTAACCTTCTTCTCGTGCGTGAGGTAGGTAGGTAGAGCATTTTATTCAAAATAACACATGTCGATATTTTATTTGTAGAACAGCTGTTTTGACAACTATTAAAAATCCTCAAATTTCATAATTCAAACAAAGGAAAATGTACTCTGAAAACAATAACAATAGTATAATCGTAGTTTTCATAAAATTATTTAGCCGCTAATCGGCATAATGTTATTCCCCTAGATTATCCTCGTTTAAGAATGAGGCTTATAGATCAATGAGCAAGGAAAGTTGTGTGAGTGTACTACACCAGATTTTTTCTATTGAAATATATTTTGATGATGTACCGTACTCATTGTATGAATCAATAAAGAATCTCAACCAACCAGAATCTAACTATAGTTGAATGGCGTATGATGATTTGATTGTTTTGATCAATTATCTGTACATTTCTGGTGTCTCAAGTACTTGAAATTAAAACCTACACGAAAAAGTGATTATGATTATGAAGGATTGAATAATTGTTTTGAACTTGTAACCGCCCACTTGGTCTTGAGCTATAGATTTTGAAGTGCTAGACTATAGTGAGGTCCACGTTATAATGGCAGTGTTTGATTAGCAATGGTATTGCTATCCTTGTCTATCATTCAACAAAGCACATAGCGCTATCTCTTTCTCGCTTTGCTCTGCTGCCAGATCGTCCTTTAACATACTCACTGATTGTACGATATAAATTTGAGAGTATTTTGAGGTATATTGAGGTCCACGTTATAATGGCAGTGTTTGATTAGCAATGGTATTGCTATCCTTGTCGTTCATTCAGCAAAGCACATAGCGCTATCTCTTTCTCGCTTTGCTCTGTAGCCAGATCGTCTTTTAACAATGTCTTGTATATTCTAAATGTTGTAGATCTAGGACGCTACCAGCATTTCTTTCATAAACAGTACCTGATTGTGTTTTCTTCCTATCCATGTTATAATGGCAGTGATAAAGATAGAAGAATATTGATGCCGATTCTCTGCATTAATTAATTATATTTCTACACTGTCAAAAACATAATTGGCATCGTTGTGGACCTAGAAAAGGATAGTACCACCGGCTTTGTCGAATGATAGACAAGGATAGCAAAACATAAGTTGATCAAATACTGTCATTATAACGTGGACCTCACTATAAGTTTTATCTTGTATTCTTGTGTTTCATCTTGTATTCTTGTGTATTATCTTGTATTTTTGTATTTTATCTTGTACCTCTTGTGTCTTATTGTGTTTTATAATGTATTCTTGTGTTTTATCTTGTATTATTGTGTTGTAGAACTAGGACGCCACCTTCTGGAGGGCGCCGAGACGTTTGACACGCGCGTGTGGGTGGTCGCCGTGGCAGTGGTGATGGGCACACTGCTTGTGCTTGCACTTGGCACCTGCTATGCGCTCTACACTGAATGTCGCACGCGTCCGCACGTGCCACTGAGCAAGCGCTACCTCAGGATCCCCACCACCTCCTCGACTACCAACCACTCGTCTGCATCCACCTCCACCTACTCGTGTCTCAGTAAGTACTCCAGTCGAGGAAGGGTTCTTCTTCTTCTTCTTCCAGCTTCTTCTTATTATTTTTCTTCTGTCATTGTTGTCTTCTTCTCCTCTACTTCCTCCTCCTTCTTCTCCCACTCCCTCCTCCACATGGATGCAAATAACATCTTTTCTTTCCTCCAGTATTGCTAATGTGATCTATAGTGAGGTCCACGTTATAATGGCAGTGGATAAAGATTGGAGAATAGCGATGCCGATTCTCTGAATTAATTAATAATATTTCTACACTGTCAAAAACATAATTGGCATCGTTGTGGACCTAGAAAAGTTATAAGTTACCACCGGCTTTGTCGAATGATAGACAAGGATAGCAATTCCAAAGTTGAACAAATACTGTCATTATAACGTGGACCTCACTATATATTATTTTCTTTGATACTGTATTTGTAATTGATTATACTGATGCAGTACTGTTAAATAATTATTTATCTCTTAAGTTTGATTTAATTTTACTGTCAATTTTTGTAAATGTTACCATAGGCAAGAGCCTTGTAACAATTATCAATAAATATCTATCTATCTATCCTTATATCCTGGTTCATCTGAATTTATCTGGTTTCTGGTCACTAATTATTCATTTATATTACAGTAGGCCTAATATAAAAATATTATTCATCCATTCATTAGTTCAAAATAATTCATAATTAAAATAATATTGGAAGAGCAAAAACAGACGAAACCTTTAATAGTCCTCTTGCAAATTTAAATGGAAGCAATAAAAAAGAATTGTTTATGAAATATCCATGTTGAAGTATTCAATATCCATGTTTCATCTAAATTCTGTTGACTTAATTATTCATTTATTCAATAGTACAAAATATCTTATAATTAAAATGATATTGGAAGAGCGCAAAAACAGGCAAACCTCTGAATACTCCTCTACCAAATTTAGACTATGCAAAACTTCTGAAAATTTCCAATTTTTTTTAAGGGCCGGTTTGCGAGCTCGGGTTTTAGCTAAGTTCTAGAGTTTAAACAGCTGGGGTCAGAAAATTGGCTTTCCGAAACAGGGCATAGTCGTAGTCCACGTTCAAATTAAATTTCGAAAAACTAGAAAATTGAACACAAAATAAAATAAAGAGAAAATAGTGTAAGTTTCATCTATTTTGAATTATTAGGGCCGATTTCCGAGTTCGGGATTTATTAAGTTCTAGACTTTAAACAGCTGGAGTCGGAAAATTGGCTTTCCAATACGGGGAGTAGTCGTAGTAAATAGTTGCAGCAAAATAAATCTTTGTTTTCTAATTTCTATAATTGGAAATGCTTTTTCGCCACACTGCACAGAAAGCAGCTTTTTTCCAGTCCCTACGTAGATCTGAAAGACATTGTTTGCAGACGACTCTCGTCTGACGTCAGAACAGGTTTCTTTCCGGCCTAGGCCGGAAAAAGTACCCTTTCCAGCCGCTATCATGGAACTAAGAAAGGTGATCAAAAAACAGCTGATCAAAAAACTTTTCATTATTTGTGTTCATTATTCAATAATTAAAACATTTATAATAATATCATCTTATTGTCATTTGAAAGGATAAAAAAGTATAAACTCAACCTCCCACATAATTGAACATCATCTTTTAGGCTATTTAGACAAATCAGAATAAAAAATAAAAATACTTGTACAATTTCCTGATATTCAGATTTGCTAGAGCTATCACCTTCCACTTCTGCTTTCGTAAGTGCTTAGTAAACAACTATTCTCATATTTATATATTGTTTATTTTTGTGTGTGGCGAAAAATAGCGCTCGCACCACGGGCAAAAATGTTTTTCCGGCTCTCAATCTTTTCTAGTCCTCGGCCTACGGCCTCGGACTTGAAAACCGATTTCGAGCCGGAAAAATTTCATTTTCTACTCTAGGTGCGAAATATACTATTTCTTGACGAAATGAAACATTCGTAAATAATTCAAAATAGCTGAAGCTTTACACTATTCCCTCTTTATTTTATTTTGGGTTCAATTATGTAGTTTTTCTAAATTTAATTTAAACGTGCACTAAGACTACGCCCTGTTTCGGAAAGCCAATTTTCTGACTCCAGCTGTTTAAAGTCTAGAAGTTGGCTGAATCCCGAGGTTGGAAACCGGCCACAAAACTCCTCTTCCAAATTTAGATTATGCAATACTTCTGTAAACTTCCAAATCTCTTTGAAATCTTTGAATAATAATTCTAAATTTCAGCCAATTTTCTGACTCCAGCTGTTTAAAGTCTAGAAGTTAGCTAAATCCCGAGGTTGGAAACCGGCCACAAAACTCCTCTTCCAAATTTAGATTATGCAATACTTCTGTAAACTTCCAAATCTCTTTGAAATCATTGAATAATTCTAAATTTCAGCCAATTTTCTGACTCCAGCTGTTTAAAGTCTAGAAGTTGGCTGAATCCCGAGCTCGGAAACCGGCCACAAAACTCCTCTCCCAAATTTTGATTATGCAATACTTCTGTAAACTTTCAAATCTCTTTGAAATCTTTGAGTAATTCCAAATTTTAGCCAATTTTCTGACTACAGCTGTTTAAAGTCTAGAAGTTAGCTAAATCCCGAGGTTGGAAACCGGCCACAAAACTCCTCTTCCAAATTTAGATTATGCAATACTTCTGTAAACTTTCAAATCTCTTTGAAATCTTTGAATAATTCTAAATTTTAGCCAATTTTCTGACTACAGCTGTTTAAAGTCTAGAAGTTAGCTAAATCCCGAGGTTGGAAACCGGCACAAAACTCCTCTTCCAAATTTAGATTATGCAATACTTCTGTAAACTTTCATATCTCTTTGAAATCTTTGAATAATTCTAAATTTTAGCCAATTTTCTGACTACAGCTGTTTAAAGTCTAGAAGTTAGCTAAATCCCGAGGTTGAAAACCGGCCACAAAACTCCTCTTCCAAATTTAGATTATGCAATACTTCTGTAAACTTTCAAATCTCTTTGAAATCATTGAATAATTCTAAATTTCAGCCAATTTTCTGACTCCAGCTGTTTAAAGTCTAGAAGTTGGCTGAATCCTGAGCTCGGAAACCGGCCACAAAACTCCTCTCCCAAATTTTGATTATGCAATAATTCTGTAAACTTTCAAATCTCTTTGAAATCTTTGAATAATTATAAATTTTAATTTAATTGTTTACAGTGCACCCCGACGACCAGGAAACAATGGAACTTGTGCCCAACATAATCCTGAATCCCGGTTACCATGAAGACCGACAAACAGAATGGATCGAGCCGGACGAGAACTGCAACGACACGACAACGATACGACTCAACAACAACAGTGTCGTACAGCCGATGACGTATCGGGTCTGACAAGGCGCCTCTAAACTGGCCTGCGACATGTCGCGCGACAAAATGCTGCAAGGAGACATGCTGCTGCGACAAAATGTTGCACGGAAACATTTTGCAGCAGGGGAATGTTACACGGAAACATGCTGCAGCGACAAAATGTTGCAGCGACAAATTGTTTCACGGAAACATGTTTCAGCGATAAAATGTTGCATGGAAACATGTTGCAGCGACAAAATGTTGCATGGAAACATGTTTCAGCGATAAAATGTTGCATGGAAACATGTTGCAGCGACAAAATGTTGCATGGAAACATGCTTCAGCGACAAAATGTTGCATGGAAACATGTTTCAGCGACAAAATGTTGCATGGAAACATGTTGCAGCGACAAAATGTTGCATGGAAACATGTTTCAGCGATAAAATGTTGCAAGGAAACATGTTGCAGCGACAAAATGTTGCATGGAAACATGTTGCAGCGACAAAATGTTGCAGCGTCAAAATAAGTCACCACTAGCGCCTAAGTCATCACAGCTATAACCATGTCAACGCCAATCTACACTGCAACACAGCGACAACATTTTCAGATAAGCTTTACTATGTTGATTAACCATTGTTGTTCTTATTGATGAAATAGCTTAGCTATAAAACACTTATCGGGCTACTTTTAAATTAATAAAACAAATTAAAATCTTATAGCACCCTTTATTTAAAAAAAAAATTTAAATTAGTTGACCAACTAGTTTCGGTGAATATCACTGAAACTAGTTGTTTTACTATTTTAAAGTTTTTTTAAAATAAAGGGTGCTATAAGATTTTATTTTGTTTTATTAGCTTAGCTATATATACAGAGTGTCCCTACAGTGGATTACACGTTATAATGGCAGTATTTGATCAACATTGGTGTGTTGCTATCCTTGTCTATCATTCGACAAAGCAGATAGCGCTATCCTTCTCCACCTACGTCACGTTGTAACGGCAGTATTTGATCAACATTGGTGTGTTGCTATCCTTGTCTATCATTAGACAAAGCAGATAGCGATATCCTTTTCCACCTACGTCACGTTATAACGGCAGTATTTGATTAACATTGGTGTGTTGCTATCCTTGTCTGTCATTCGACAAAGCAGATAGCGCTATCCTTCTCCACCTACGTCACGTTTAACGGCAGTATTTGATTAACATTGGTGTGTTGCTATCCTTGTCTATCATTCGACAAAGCAGATAGCGATATCCTTCTCCACCTACGTCACGTTTAACGGCAGTATTTGATTAACATTGGTGTGTTGCTATCCTTGTCTGTCATTCGACAAAGCAGATAGCGATATCCTTCTCCACCTACGTCACGTTTAACGGCAGTATTTGATTAACATTGGTGTGTTGCTATCCTTGTCTGTCATTCGACAAAGCAGATAGCGATATCCTTTTCCATCTACGCAACGTTTCTTCGATCGTTAATTACAATATAGAAATATAATTAATTAACAGAATATTCATGAAAACTAATTTAGTAGTTGAAAAAATTTAATTTTTTGACAGATAAAGTATAATTGATTATTTTAAGGCTGTGCAAAGGCTAAAAATAAACTTTCTACTCGTGATATTTTTCAAAGTTTTTCGAGTTGTATATCATCAAGCTATCAAAATTAAAAAATTTTCTCAGGAAAACATTTTTTCCGATTATTACTTTTTGAGATATGAACGCACGAAGTTTGAATTTTTGGGACAGAACATTTCAAATTCGGTAAGATACAAATCCATGAGATTTGGAGGATGGATTCTTCATGGTATTGTTGATCTAGTAAAACAAACATTTTCTGAAAATATCAATTTTTGAAAAAGTTATTCAATTTACCAAAAATAACTCAACTAAAAGTTATTTTTGGTTATATTTAGTAAATTGAATAACTATTTTAAACATTGATACTTTCAGAATTTTTTTGTTTTACTAGATCAACAATACCATGCAGAATCGATCCTTCAAATCTCATGGATTCATCTCTTACCGAATTTGAAATGTTCTATCCCAAAAATTTCTGTAAAGTAATGATCAGAAAAAAAAAGTTTCCTGCGAAAACTCTTTCATTTTGATAGCTTGATGATATACAACTAGAAGAACTTTGAAAAACATCACGAGTAGAAAGTTTATTTTTAGCCTTTGCACAGCCTTAACAAGAATTAACAACAGTTAGGCCCGGTTGCAAAAAAGCCGGTTAAATTTTAGCCGTGATTAATTTCACGAAAACCAATCAGCTTTTTTGAAAAGATTCCCAGATTGGTTCTCGAGGAATTAATCATGGTTAAAATTTAACCGGCTCTTGATATTGCATTAGTTATACCGGTATCAGCTATCCTCTAAAGAAGGCAGTGACAGGGCAGAGGATCGGCAATACTGTTCTCCTGTCTTTCTCCACTGCCATTATAACGTGGTCCTTACTGTATGAAGTGTGGGGACAGTATCACCACAGTGTCGTACAAGCTGAATGGAACTTGAAAATTTAATTCTTTAAATGTTTCGTTCCTAATTTAACTGTCCGTCAATAATTTGATGAGTAATAACTCTTATTTTTACAGCTACTGATTATTTAAACCATAGCCACCTCTAATACAAGGCCCCGGCCTACGATATTTCAACGTTGCAGTGTAGGCCTAGAATCAAATACATGATTGGTGAAAAATATTTCTAAAAATACCAGCTGATTTTTTCACCAATCATGTATTAGATTCTAGGCCTACACTGCGACGTTGCAATATCGTAGGCCGGGGCCTTGTATTAGAGGTGGCTATGTTTAAACTCAATTAAATGATCACGTATCATTTATTTTATTGCAACACACTAGTTCCAACTCTTCAATACGCTTCAAAATGGACCTTGAAGAGTTGAAACTAGTGTGTTGCAATAAATTAAAGGGTACTTAAAATTTAACAGACGTCTGTGAAACCGGGCCATTGTGGTTTTACTGGGATCCCACTTCTCAGGGCATTGTGTATATACTTATAGTTCGTTTATTGATTCGAGTCAGTATAGAATGAACGTTTCTCTACAATGAGATCTATGTTTTATATGGTAGTATTTGATTAACATTGGTGTTGCTATCCTTGTCTATCAGTCGACAAAGCAGATAGCGCTATCCTTTTCTACCTCTGCAACATTTCCCGATTGTTGACCGAGCGAAGTGAGGTCTAAGATTCAAGTCGACAGTTTGGCATTTCTCTTAATGTTTGAATGTTTTTATGTTGCGCATTTACGGCGAAACGCGGTAATAGATTTTCTTGAAATTTGACAGGTATGTTCCTTTTTAAATTGCGCGTCGATGTATAATTGTATATACAAGTTTTTGGAAATTTTGCATTTCAAGAATAATATAAAAGGAAAAAGGAGCCTCCTTCATACGCCAATATTAGAGTAAAAATCAGACTATAAAATTATTCATATAAATCAGCTGTTTAGTGGACTATAATACTACCCGTTCAAGAACGTCGAACATTTTGAAAATATTGTATCTTTCCATCAACGTTAGTAGACAGTTGACTGTAATACTACCCGTTCAAAAACATCGAACATCTTGAAAATGTATCTTTCCATCAACGTTGTAGACAGTTGCAGCCAGACCTGATAACAGCGCTCACACTCACATTCCGAGACGACACGTCATGGTACGATAGGATATAAAGCTCTATGTTTATTTAGGATTTTTTCTAGACATTTTAAATTGATGAATTATTTGTTGAGAAAACATAACAAACATTAACATAGGTCAATGTAACTTACTGAGCGCGAGGTCTACTGTTCACAGAACTACTAGTTTATTTAGATGAAGGAATATAATTAATTGAAAAAATATTCAATATTGGTCATAAAAATTATTTAGTTATTGACAAATAAAATATAATTGATTATTTTAAAAAGAATGAACAATATCACATTAGATATACTAGTATCAGCTATGGGATACTCGAAATCAAAGATTACTGGAATCTTAGTGAACAGATTTTATCTAATCTATTGACTCGACTCGGTAAATGAACTAATAAATATATAATATTGTTGGGTTGATTTTTTATCCAGCCATGAGGTGAAGTTGGTTTTTGAGTTTAATTAATGAATACACTCATAGTTGAGCCTACCACTTGATATAATAATATCCAGGTCACTGTTGTCTCATTGTTATAAGCTTGACGTTAATAATAGAACTTAGCATTCACAGATATGTGTTCATTCTCACAGAGCAAGTACTATACCATACGTAAACGTACATTACACTTTTATGCATATGTACGTATATGCACGTACTGTTAAAACGTAGTTGAATTAGTGTGGAGAAATTAATAAATTAATTACAGACTGGGTGTAATGTTTCTTAGTATATTTCAACTGCTTTTTACACAACAGATAATACGGTGCAAAGTAGAGGATATAAAGTGATTGAGTTGGCTGGAAGTTCAGGTTCAAATTCGTTCTATAATTTTAAAAATTTAGTTTTGTTTAGTTCAGATTTATTCTGTGATTCTAAGAAAATGAACTCATTTCCAGCCTCTCTTGCTATGTCTTTTTTTATGGAAATTTAAATTTAAAAAAAATACTTTCTATTCAACCAATACCGACCGTTTAAAGTGGATTTCTTCTCACTGTTCAAGTCAATAAAGTGTCACGATGCTCTTTGCCTTGTCAATCTTTCAACTGCAAAAAAGTAGATTAGAGCTATTGACCTATCGTGTGACCTACAAGCTTGTTTGACCTAAGACAAGGATACAAGTCACCGTGAGTCGAGGAATTTAACGGCTGTAATTACTGATAATTTGGAAAATTTAACGGCGAAACTATTTTTAGTTACAAGTAGTTGATTGCGTCAACTAGTCTCATAATGTTGCTAAACTGGTAGATGATTGAACATTTTTAGTTTTTATTTTAATCTTGATTCTTACTTCCTTTCTCTAGTAGATTGATTGAACATTTTCATTTTTTTATTTTAATCTTGATTCTTGAACATTTTAATCTAGTAGATTCATTGAACATTTTTATTTTTACTTTCCTTGCCCTACTACCATAGGTAAGGAAAGTATTGCTTTCCAAAAAAAAATTAAGGTACCCAAAATTCAAGTTTTCTATACGTTTCAAGATCCCCTGAGTCCAAATCATGATTTTTTTATTTTAATCTTGATTCTCACTTCCCTTTTTTAGTAGATTGAAATTTGTAGATTGATTCAACATTTATTCATTTTTTTATTTCAATCTTCTTATTTTCATTATTCACTCAAATTTTCTCTCAGACTCATCACAGTTATCCTCATTGTAATAATAATAATTGTCGAGCTTATAATATTCTCATCTTCACTTTCAATTTATTTTTCATTTTTAAAACTCATTATATTATTAACTTGTTATCTCAACTCTCAACTTATATTTTATTTTTGAAACTTATTACAGTGATCCTCATTATATTATCAACTGGTTAGGTTGAAATAGTTGTAAAAATGCAGTTGAAATTAACGTTGCTCTAAAATACGTTTTTCCATCGATGAGATGAAATAATATTATCAATTTCTTTTTTATTTTTTAAACTCATTACAGTGATCCTCATTATATTATCAACTGTTTAGGTTGAAATAGTTGTAAAAATGCAGTTGAAATTAACGTTGCTCCAAAATACGTTTTTCAATCGACGTGATATCACCCTAATACTGATTCCAGTTCTGTATATTTTTAAAACTTTCCATGACAATATTAGTTATTCTTTTTTGTCTCAATCCAGTTGAAAATCAGATGAACTAGATATTCAACTACAATGTTTTTATCAAGCAATTGAATTTTCAAAAGCAAAAGTAGTAGTTGAAACCATCAACTTGGTTGAATCAATTTTAGTAGTTCATTTTTAAAATTCAACCAAGTACTCAAGTCTTTTTTCTTTGATAAATTCAACACTCAAATTTATGAGCAAGACTGGATGTCTTTTCCCCAGTTATATTCATTTTATTTATCATTATCTATTTCGATGTTTATCAAGTTTTTTCTAGTAATTACTATTATTTTATTGTTTCCTTCACAAAAGTATTACTGTCAATATTAGTTGAATTTTACAAGCCGCTACTTCAACTGTTTCCAATCTTCCTTTTCACTATCGATTCCTAGTTTTTGATTGATTTTTTTTCTCGTAACTAGTTAATTATGTTCATGACTATGGCCCGGTTACACAAAAGCCTGTTAAATTTTAATCATGATTAGATTCCACGAGAACTAGGTGTTTCTGATAAGAAGGCTTCTCTGATTGACTCTCGTGGCATTCAATCTGGATTAAAATATAACAGGCTTTTGTGCAACTGAGTGTAGTATGAAGATATATCTTATTTTGTGTTATTTTTTATCACCGTAATTCTTTTAATTATTGTTCATACGTTTTGATTTGTTTTTATTTATAAATTTAATCAATTTTGAAGGTCACAACTGCTATATTCATGACTATAATATTATTTTTTACAGGTCTCATTTTTTTATTCGAATTTGTTTTTTACTGATATTAATTTTTATCCATTTTAATTTTTTTACCGATACTAGACTTTTTTCAGTATTGAATTGTTCATCCATATATTTGATTACTGTTTCCATGACCTTTATTTGCTTAGATTCAACTAATTTTGTATCACTCATGCATGTTTGTGATTTTCATCGTCTATTATTGTTCAAAATGCATTCTTTTGAGCGATAATATAAGGTAGGTTTAGAATAATATTGTTGATCAGTCACATAATGCCTTGAAATTTGACTGAAATGATGAAAAAAAATACTTGAGTGTGCTGTGCATGTATAGGCTTGAGATCAATGTGCATCTGAAACAATTATTATCAATATTTATATATCTAAAAAAAAATTAAAAATGTGTCCCTTTCCCAGAACTTTTGGATTAGGGCATCTAAAATAATAATTATCAAAACTGATACATCTAAAACATTTAAAAAACTACTGAATTTCAAAATATATCACTTTTCTTGCATCATATTATTGTACTTCCAAATTTGCGTTATGTATCCCGCATATCTGTCTGTGCATGTAACTAAAACAACATTTGTTTATCCAGTTAGCCAATGTCTTAGTTAAAAATGTATCCAGTTAAAATGACTTCTAAATTGAAAATATCAATCAAATATTATCAATAAAATTGAAAAATATAGGAAGTGAAAATATAATCTTTTTCGAAACACTTTATATTCAACTTGATAAATTTTTCTCAATTATTTGAAAGCGTTTATTCTTCATTTTACTGATTTCTCCCCATTTATCTATTCAATAATGATCAGTTAAAGGTTTATTTGGATAAAAATGTCTCTATAATGTATCAAGTCTATTCCCTTACTGAAACATATTTGGAAATTATGATTTACTCTTAATAATTTTTGCAGTTTTGAATTTAGACTAGAACTTATTGAATTATTCTAATGTTATTTAAAGTATTGATGGCTTTTTACTGTCATTCTTGGTTTCACAAAAACTTTGAAAGTTTTAGAAGTCCCACAAACTATAGCCATAGAGAAACAATAGCGTAAGTGGATATCCCATGGTATAGGGAATTTATGTCGCAACTTTTACTGTTATCTCAAGCCGATTACTGTCGATTATTGTCAATTTTTACTGTTTTGTTGGGGTGAGAGTGTATGATCGGCACAATTTGAGAGACTACCAGCGTCACACAGCTGCATAGGAAAGAACTACATGAACTATCGGCTTGGGATAACAGTAAAAGTTGCGACATGAACGCCATATACCATGGGATATCTACTTATGCTATCGTTTCTCTATGCTATAGCCTTATATCTTCATTTTTTCCTATTGATCTTCTATTAAATATTTTATATGTACATAATTCTCCTATTCCCTGTCTATAATAGTCTCTGAAAAATTTAGACTCTCAGTTGAACCTCTCCAATTTTGCAAACTGATTATATTTACAATTTCATAAAATATGTAAAAATGCGTTACTCACATCTAATTACATTTAAATTTTTTGAAAAGTTCAATTATCTAGAGCCCCTTTGTTGCTTCTATTTACAAGATTGTGTCTTTGAAATGGAAATTTGAAATTCCCTAGAAACTAACTCTTCTATAGACTCCTAGGTCAGTAATAAATTCTACTTTATCCCAATGAATAATAGATGTAATTGCAGTGACCTTTCTACTATAATTGGATCCGACTCTCTCTCTCTCTCTCTCTCTTTCTCTTTCTCCTTTTTCATCTTTCCGCTCTCTTTGAAATACGATATTCATCTCTCAAAACCTCTAGTGAGGTCCACGTTATAATGGCAGTATTCGATTAACATTGGTGTTGTTATCCTTGTCTATCATTCCACAAAGCAGATAGCGCTATACTTCTCTAGCTCCGCAACGTTGCTAGATTGTTTATCACGATGTAGTAATGTAATTAACAAAATAACCAATCTTCACTATGAAAAAAATATATTTTATTGACGAATAAAATATAATTGATCATTTTTAACAAGAATGAACAGTTGATATTACATCAGATGTACCGGTATCAGCTATCCTCTATAGAAGGCACTGACAAGGCAGAGAATCGGCACTCTGTTCTCCTTTCTTTCTCCACTGCCATTATAACGTGGACCTCACTAGAGGTCAGTACTCTCCCAATGAATAATACAGATAATTGCAGCGACTCTAAAACTACTCTTGCATATCTCCCTGTCTCTCTTTCTCTCTCTGTAAGAGAGGGCCGACTGCGCCCTAACTTCGCCCTCCTAGGTATAAAATAAAGGCAGTCATTCCTATAGTGAGGTTCATGTTATAATGGCAGTGTGTGATTTGCAATGGTGTTGCTATCCTTGTCTATCAGTCGACAAAGCAGATAGCGCTATCTCTTTCACGCTTTGCGATGTTGCCACATCGTTTATCAACAATGTAGAAATTCAAATAATTGACAAAATATTTAATCTCAATCATAAAAATTTATTATCACATCTTTAAAAAAAATATTTTCTTGACAAATAAAATATTTTTAACTATTTTCAACAATAATGAACAGTTAAATTGATGAGATATACCAGTATCAGCTGTTTAGGTGGCAAGGCTGAGATCTGGCAGCCCTTTTCTCCTATCTTCCTACACTGCCATTATAACGTGGACCTCACTATATTCTATTCTTTCTTTCTCTTTTTTCTCTTTCCCTCTCCATGTAGTCCTGGAGTCCTAACTCTGCCCTAATGAAGGCATATAATCAATCGCTCTCTCTCTCTCTCTCTCTCTCACTCTCTCTCTCTCGGCATTATTCAGCATATCTCTCTCTCTCTCTCTTTCTAACCTCGGAATGAAATCAATAGTGTGATGCAAATGAGCCATT
Organism: Nilaparvata lugens; assembly: GCF_014356525.2. Lineage (NCBI taxonomy): Eukaryota > Metazoa > Arthropoda > Insecta > Hemiptera > Delphacidae > Nilaparvata > Nilaparvata lugens. Next base: position 17,393,705 of record NC_052513.1, on the reverse strand, counting down.
ATTAGACAGTAATAAAACTGTTGAACTTAAATGTGCCTTGTAACCAGCAAAAAGACTTGTAAATTGTTCACGACAGTTTTGCAAATTATTTAGAAAACAATTTTAAGCCCTGAGAAATGAATAAATTTAATAATATTTGTGACAGTTGTGGATATTATTTAGAAGAGGAAGTTTTAGCCCCAGAAAAATTAATACTTATAGATTGTTATACAGTAAGATATAATACTTTTTCATGACAGTTGTGCGTATTATTTAGTATACAATTTTAGCCCCTGAGAAATTTAAACTTGCAAAATGTTCTTAATGCCCAGTTGTGTATATTTTTAAAATAACAATTTTAGCCCCTGAAAAATTAAAACTTGCAAAATGTTCTTAACCCTTCTACTACCAACGTTTTTCACATACACGAAATACCAAGTAGGGTAACTGGGTTACCCCAACAAGATTTCAGTTTTATATAATTATTTTATATTTTTTCCTGTGTATCCATTGATCAAATGCATTACAAAAGCTATTAATATAATAAAAAATAGATCAATCAATCTATCAATCTTTTGTTGAAAAATATGTTGTCAGTCAAAACCTGACAGGAAAACAAAATTGAGCATTCTATCATATTTTTTAGGGGAAATGTTGTCAAATAATTAAATTATGATTATAGAAAAGCAATTTTTTCAATTTAGATTCTAAGTGATCATTATTAATCAGGTTTGAAAAAAAATAAGAATTGAACATTAAATTGATATCTGATGTATTCCGATGATGCATGAAATATACCAAAAATTTTAGTGGGGTAATAGAGTTACCCCCAGGATAAATCTGCTTATAATTTCAAAAATAAGAGAAATTAAATGATTTTATTTTAAAAAATAACTAAAGTGATATGTTTTTAACAAGTACTCCACGTTTCAATGAAATACATCAACATTATCTACAAAAAAAATAGACAAAATGTGGGTTGGGGTAGTCCAATTACCCCGTTTGGTAGTCGAAGGGTTAACAGTAAGTTGATGATCCCTTCACAAAAATAAATTTATTCCCCTAAAAATAAATAACGTATCCTATTTGTAATAATAAATTGTACTATTTCCCACGACATTATTGATGTTATTTAGAAGATCATCCGTTGAAAATGAATAAAAATATTGAAAAAATTTGATAGAACTATTGTGAAACAAAAGTATAATTTTAAAATTTTTCCAAGACAGTTGACATTAATTTTGAAAATGGATAGAAATATTAAAAAATTCCAATACAATTATTGTATAAAACAAAAGTGTAGTATTTTCAAATAATGTGGCTGCATTTATTTATTTCCCACATGTTCGACAGTTTTTATTGGTAACTGGAACTTTGAATTTCAGTGAAACATTCACTGATTTTTGTTCATCATGACATATATTTTTTGAAATTTTTGTTCAATTAACAAAGTTGTGTTCATTTTATATAATCGAAATTTGAACATAGTATCTCGATTCATTTTTGGAAATGCTATGCATGCTTTAATACAGGAATTATCCCCCGTTAAAAACTAGCTTAAAATAATGTTAGGTTAGGTCAGGTGTCTAGTAAGTCAATAAAATAATATCACTCATATTTTCATCAATTTTGTATGTATTTTTATGCTTTTAATAGTGTTGTAAATGTTCATGATGTAATAATGATAATAATACTCGACGACTGCATTGTATATTTATATATTTTATAGTTTTCACATCACTAAATGTAATAATATTGTTAAGGTGCTTACAGTTGTATATATAGTATAATACCTACATATTTGTGTATGTGTATCCATGTGCTGTTTAATTATCACCGTGTATGTTTGTATAAGTGTCTGCGCGCGCATGTAATTGTTCAATGTTAATTGTGAAAATTAGGGTAAAATTTTGCACGCCTAAGTATAGTATGGAGGAAAAAATTGGGTCGTTTTTTGTAAGTTAGCTTTGTGGTGTATGCACAAGGCTTGTGAGAAATCTAAAAATTCGAGGAATTTTTTAAAAGTCACCGCTTTTATTTTTACACGCCTAGAGTTGAAAAACAAGTGAGAATATCTAGTTTTAGGTTAGGTTAGGTTTAGGTAGGGTTGCTTTACTGGTAAAAAGTTAATACACTGCTAAAAGGCTTCTAGTGAGTTATACAGTAGTGAATTCCACTGTATAAAATGTGGTTATATTTGTTCAGGAGTAATATATATTTTTTCAATTTACATAATCATTTTTGTCTTATCATAACAAATCAAATGAAGAAAATAATATAGTTTAACATTTTTGGATATCGGTCAAGTCCAATTGAATAAGTAATTTACTTCAGTACTGAAGTAATTTTTTGTGTTTTATCATAATTATGATATATCATGATTATGTTTTAGCCTATAATTTGTGTTTTATCATAACAAATCAAATAAAGAAAATAATATAGTTTAACATATTGGATATCGGTCAAGTCTAATTGAATCAGTTCGAGTGTACTGAAGTATTTTTTTGTTTCAATTTCAGGTAATAGTTTCATTGAGCAGGACTTATTTTGATTTCTTTAATTGTTTGATATCATTGTTATCATTTTTACAATCACTTTTTGTGTAGTTGAGAAGTTGATATTGTGGTAATTATTCATATTAAATGAAAAAGACTACCACAGACTTATCGATTCTTAGAAAGACCGGTTTCGTTGTCATACCATTGCCAATCTCTGATAAACAGAGATTTTTCATTTAATTTTTACAATCATTCTATTAATTACGTTTTTTAGCAATTGCCTCTCATTATAAATGCTGGATTAATCGCAATATCTTGAAACAATTGAATAATTTGATCATAAAATAATTACTGTTTTCCCACAAATTTTTTGAATTAAAAATAAATGTTTCAATTATCATGTCTAATTGTATTGGAATCATACAATTTAGGGTCCTTCTGAACCGTTTTATATGATTTTTTAGATATTAACTATTTGTAACTTAAATTCAATAACTATAAATATGTAATATCAGCAATAATTTCTAATCAACAGCTCTATATTTTACTGTGGTTTAATTCTATTTTCAAATCACAACACTTCACTTGTCTACAATTTATAAAAAAAATATTGTTATCCATTTTAAGTTTTGTATTTTTTATATCCATCGAAATATTTTCTTCTATTATTAAACCCGTGTGCTACAATTTTGTACTACATTTTTGTGCTTTATTCTATATATTTTTTGTGTCCCAATTATTTTATACATTTTTAATATTCATCGAATTAAAAAGGACTAAATTTATAAAACGAAACCTATAAGCAATCCATCTCAAGGTCACTATTTTTACAGTGTAATAATATTTGCTGTGATTTATTTTAATTATTTGTCATCACAATATTAATAATAATGATTGTGCTTTGTGTAAATACTATTTTAGCTAGTTATCATAATTAATTATCTGTGATTGTGTGTTATGTTTCTGCATTTTGTTGTATATTTACCACATCTTGCCATGTTTATGTAGTATTTGTATGTATTTATGTATTCTGTTTCGTTTTTGTATCGATAAATAATGCTCTAACATTGATGTTTTACCTTAGTTGATCTTGAATCTCTTATTAATAATTTTAGCACGAATCTCATTTTATTATTAAAAAACATTGATGTTGAATATATTTTTATTTTTTTGTAACCCTTTCTCCTCAATTGGTGTTGTGAAAGAAAACGTGAATTATTTTATGCATGGTTGTTATTGATGTTGGTAGTATAATCTACATGGTAAGCGATGTTTTGGCAAAATTGAATGTTTTTGCAAAAATATCTTCTAATTCAAATTTATTTCTCAAAAAACATACACAATTATAATATTATAACATCTAAAAATAACACAAGAAAAATACTATCAAATATATAAAATAATCCCAAAACTGCAGTAAATTTTTTTATGTCCATCTATGTTTAAGGAGTAGCCTACAAGGTAGAACCTGTGCGTGGACCTAAGTTGCAGTAGTATATTTATTTAATATAAACTAAGAAATTAAACCAAATTAAGAACAAAGATTAGTGGAATTTACACACAAATATAATTTTGTAGATTAGTAGATGATGAAATTAGATAAAAGTTAGTAACACACACCAATTATTCTATGATAAAAAAACAAAACATAAAACAAGAAACAGTTGGTGCCTAGAAGATTTTTTCTTCAGTTTTATTTGATCTTATCCATTCCTCAATCTCGCAATTTAGTTTTTTGCTCCGGCTTATATTGGCAACAAAATGAGTAGGAACTAGACTTATTATCCTCTGTGATAAGTAAGTGATCTTGTTGGGGAATTTAATGCATGGAACCCAGTTATTTATCAATGCTGAATTGCACTAAACGAGGTCAATCTTAATCCACGATCACCACAAAAAGGACCGTTAGCTTAATCTCAGTTTAATCTTGACCAGGATTATATAGTCCGTACAAAATTACTTATGCGGTGCAGAGAAATGGAGAGATCAGCCAATTACAGTGATTCATAGATAGAAGCGCAGTTGCCAATTTTTCTATGTTTAGAATCAGTCGTCTGACTGCTTTCAGAAAGGTTACTTTCAACAGTTACTAGAAGTTGGAGAACGCTGGCCGGTTCAGAACGGCAACATAGCGCCTCTGTATCCCTCCCGCTGTATGCTTCCTCTGCTGCGCAAGTCCATCCATTATAGGCCTATGTTCAGCCCGAATTGCAAAGCAGAGAAAGGTCGAGAGAAAATCAAATTAACAATATCTTCCCATATAGAAATCAATAATAATAGCAGATTATAATAGATATCTTCCCAATATGGATTGTCACCATATTATAATGGTGACAATTTTTCAACTTCGAGACCCCTCTGGGCGTATAAGTCTGTGCTCTACAATCTGAGACCAGGTAGAACGTTTCAGCTCATTAGATTTCCAGGTACACCTGATAACAATGCTCATTTTTACTTTCCTTGCCCTATTACCATAGGTAAGGAAAGTATTGCTCTCCGAAAAAAATTAAGGTACCCCAATTTCTAAATCTCTATACGTTTCAAGGTCCCCTGAGTCCAAAAGAGTAGTTTTTGGGTATTGGTCTGTATGTGTGTGTGAGTGTATGTGCGTCTGTGTACACGATATATCATCTCCCAATCAACGGAATGACTTGAAATTTTGAACGTAAGGTCCTTACAATATAAGGATCCGACACGAACAATTTTGGTCAAATGTGATTCAAGATGGCGGCGTAAATGTTGTCAAAAACTGGGTTTTTCGCGATTTTCTCGAAAACTGCTCCAACGATTTTGATTAAAGTTATTATACCTGAAATAGTCATCGATAAGTTAGATCTATCAACTGCCACAAATCCCATATCTGTAAAAATTTCAGGAGCTCCGCCCCATCTATGCAAAGTTTGATTTTAGATTCTCAATTATCAGGCTTCAGATACAATTTAAACAGGAAAAAATTGAGTGGAAAAGACTCAGCATGAAATCTACAATTAATGTTCAGTAACATTTTCACCTAAAATTAAAAATAAGCTCGAAATTCGAGAAAATGTGATTATATCCAATTGCAAACTGATGGCAACTGTTAATTCTATTAAATGATTCACTATGAAGAGATAGCAGACCTCGTGTGTCTCCAGCGTTATTGCCCTGTCACCAGCTGGCTCAAATCTTTGAATAGTAGACTTGGGATGCGCGGGAACACTAGCGTCAGGTGATCATTTTTCATAACGGCAAGGAAAGTTGTGTGAGTGCGCCACACCAGATTTTTTTTTAAAACACCTACAATTTTTAGAATTTAGTCACTAACCTCATTATCCTCACAATAAGGTTTCGCGCAATGATATAGAATCAATCAATTTTTTCTGAGGGTGATGCCCACATGAGCTCTAGGCTTGTGCGTGAGTAGTGAGGTAGGTTCATAAGATCATGTTCTATGAGAATCACCCGTTAGATGCACTCAATTTCAATATTTCCTAGTGGAGAGGCGCTCATAACTTTAGACAAAATGATCGGATATCTTCGAACTAAATTTCATTCTATTCAGCTCGTCAATGCGGTTTAAATTTAAGTATCACAAGTCAAATTCTTTGGAGAAACGGAAAATTTATACTTGAATTTTAAATACACTTTTGCAGTGAAAATGCACTTTCTTTGGTAGTGACGATCGTTTCAACCTGTTGTTGGTCATCATCAGACTGTGGGAATTTTATTTTTTTATTTATTTATTTTATTAGGAATTATTTATTTTATTACTTATTTATTGGGAAAATTTATTTTTGAGTCTACCGGTACTAGATGTATTTTTGCCCGTTTTACGTAGCTTCCGCAAGAAGGAACAAAGGAATGATACAATAAAAAAATGGCAAAACTATAATTTCCATATATTTTCTTCATTTATGATCATATTCATTTCCTATAAAATGTATCCCATTGCCATTCAAATTAGTGATAGATTATTAATAGGTTCTAGATTTAACTTATTTTACCACAGCGCCTCTTCAATGCTATATTCTACACTATTTATATTTTCTTCTATATTATAGCCTATTATTTTATAGGTGTCGAATCAGTTTTAAATTTTGGAAGGATTAAGTTTCAATCCGAGTAACTTAAATATTCCATAAAATTGAACAGTTATTATCTTATACGAAACTTATAAATCTGTAATTTCAAGTACAAAAGTAGGGGCTTGCACATGAAATTTCTTAATTTATTATTAACCTTTTGTTTTGGAGAATAATTTAAAATTAATAAAAAAACTCACCATACCAGTTCTGGACATATTTCTCCACAAAATGTTAAATTACAAGTAAACACTATTAGAGTATATTAAATCAGGGCTACTTATTTTTATATATATTTATAAAATAAAAATAGAATTATATAGCACAATTTTTTTGGAAATAATAGATTAAGGCTGTGCAAAGCTAAAAATAAACTTTCTACTGGTGATATTTTTCGATTTGTGTGATATACAAGCTATCAAAATGAAAAAGTTTTCTCAGGAAAACATTATTTTTCTGATTATCACTTTTTGAGATATGAGCGCCTAAATTTTGAATTTTTGGGACAGAACATTTCAAATTAGGTAAAAGATAAATCCATGAGATTTAGAGGATGGATTCTTCATGGTATTGTTGATCTAATAAAACAAAAAAATTCTGAAAATATCAATTTTTGAAAAAGTTATTCAATTTACGAAAAATAACTCAACTAAAAGTTATTTTTAGTAGATTGAATAACTATCTTAAAAATTGATATTTTTAGAAAATGTTTATTTTACTAGATCAACAATATCATGAAGAATCTATACCCTTAGGCCCGGTTGCACAACAGCCGGTTAAATTTCAACCATGATTAATTCCACGAGAACCAATCAGAGAAGCCGTCTTCCCAAAAACGCCTTCTCTGATTGGTTCTCGTGAAATTAATCCCGGTTAAAATTTAACCGGCTGTTGTGCAACCTGCACTAAATCTCATGGATTTATCTCTTACGGAATTTGAAATGTTCTGTCCCAAAAATTCAAACTTTAGGCGCTTATATCTGAAAAAGTAATGATCAGGAAGAAAATGTTTTCCTAAGAAAACTTTTTCATTTTTATAGATTGATGATATACAAACCGAAAAACTTTGAAAAATATCACGAGTAAAAGGTTCATTTTTAGTCTTTGCACAGCCTTAAGAATAGAAATTATAACAACTATAGTTTCAGTGTTCACATCATCTTAAGTTTATGAAATAAATTTCGATTAAAAAGTTAGTTTAATCGTTTTTAGACGATTAGTAAAACGTTTATTTGAAATTTATTTTATAGCCTGAAGATGGTGTGGACACTGAAACTAGTTTAAAAACGTTAGTTTAATCGTTTTTAGACGATTAGTAAAACGTTTATTTGAAATTTATTTTATAGCCTGAAGATGGTGTGAACACTGAAACTAGTTCAAAAACGTTAGTTTAATCGTTTTTAGACGATTAGTAAAACGTTTATTTGAAATTTATTTCATAACCTGAAGATGGTGTGAACACTGAAACTAGTTTAAAAAACATTAGTTCAATCGTTTTTAGACGATTAGTAAAACGTTTATTTGAAATTTATTTCATAACCTGAAGATGGTGTGAACACTGAAACTAGTTTAAAAACGTTAGTTTAATCGTTTTTAAACGATTAGTAAAACGTTTATTTGAAATTTATTTTATAACCTGAAGATGGTGTGAACACTGAAACTATTTAAAAAACGTTAGTTTAATCGTTTTTATACGATTAGTAAAACGTTTATTTGAAATTTATTCCAAACCTGAAATGGTGTGAACACTGAAATTAGTTGTTATAAATTGTATTCTTAATCTATTACGTTTTTCTTAAAAACGTGTGCTATTATTCTATTTTATAAATAGGCACTATTAATTTTACAAGAGTTCTCTTGTGACTGAATTTTTTTATTATTCAGCGTATGGCAGAAATACACAACAAATAGCTCATGAGTCTCAAATGCCTAGATATACACTGGATATTCCCAAATTCTTTGAGATGTTGTGTAGTTTTCAGTCAGGAGAACATAAGATTGTCTGACCGTCATCATTTGCTAGTCTATCTTGTGACTGTAAAACATTATGAGTTCATAAATTATTCAATGTTCAAATCAATGGATTATGAATAGAATATTATTGACGTATTTTCTCAGAGCTACTCAATAGATTTTTAAATGAATAATTTCCATAACCTTCCCCTTTTTGGATGACATTTGACTTGCCAGTTTCTATTGAGTTATAATTTGAAAAACAAATATAGGCCTCTATTAAAATGTTTGAATTAAGGGCTACTTTCTTGTATTTATGAAATAGAATTATAGTACCCTTTAAAATTAAGAAAATATCAAAAAACAAGAATACAAATTGTAACGTAACTACTAGTTTTGGTGATCACACCATTGTCAGGTTATATAAAAAAAATAAAAATACAATTTGTATTCGTGTTTTTTAATATTTTAATTATTTTAAAGGGTACTATAATTCTATTTTATAAATACAACTAGCTGTACCCTGCCACGCTTCGCAGTGGCACATTGTGATTGAATGTTTTTTTTTTTTTTTTTCTGTGGCCCCACTATATATAAAACTAGCAGGAACCCGTGCTTCGCAAGGATCTATTTTCAAACTTTATAATCTAAAAACTTGACGTAATGAAATTTTGAAGATTTGAAAATAGGCCTATGGCCATCCTTGGTTAATTAAGAATCTTGTCTACATGCAAAATTTCAAGTTAATTAGTCCAGTAGTTCAGACGTGATGATGCGTCAAACATAATTTCCCTATCCCGTACGTGTATAAGCCCACTTTTTTTTATTATAGATATGGTTAACGACTGCAAGAGATAGGAGTGTGGAACAGAATAGTTGTGAAACTATGAAAGCACAAGAAGTGTCTCAAACACAATAGTAGGTACTACATGGACTTTTTGAAAGTGATTTGAAAGAAAATGTTAAAACAACAGAACTGTTAAACAACAGAATGAAATCTTCTATCTCCTATATATGTATATTTATAAAAATGAATGTCTGTTTGTGTGTTTGTTCCCTATGACTTGAAAAATATTTGACATAACGGCATGAAACTTTGGGAATATGTTGTTTGAATATTGGGGGTGGTTTCTGACCAGAAATTTTAATAGGGTTGCTAATAATGATTATTTATAAATCCATTTTTTACTGACCTATGTTTTCGAAATTGTCGGCCTAGCGGAAAGATGATCATGACTCAAGATCATTTTTATTGAGATAATTATGATTTAGCATCTAAAGTTACCAGCTGTCATCCTATGATAAATATTGTGTAGGCTACTGGTATTAAAACGGTAGTTTGGAGTTGAAGTGCAGTTGATTGGTACCAGCTGTAGATAATGGTTCCTTAGGTGACCTATACAAATAACTATCACTCCCCTATCATTGAGTAACCGGAAAATGTTGGGAAAATATTATTCACCTGATGGAAGAGAGTTGTTCATATTGCATTCATTAATGGCAGAATAATTTCCATTTTTTTTAATTTAGCTTAGCTTATATTCATCCTAGAATGGAAGATGGAAAGAATATGTACTGTAATTCTGTGTGATTCATCGTACATCGCATATTTCCTGGACCATCTATTGACAATCAACAACTATGAAAACATTGAATTCATCTTTGAAACACTGATTTATCCTATCTATTTTTTTTTAATTCAACACTTTACTGTTAGATATTACTACCAATTGATTGAGAAGAATATGTTTTGGGAATAATGAATGCTGCATGACTAAGCACATAGGAAGTCCGTATTCAGATGTAAATGAAAATATTGATTGTCAGTTAAATTTTATGATTCACCAAATAAAGTAAAGTGTGACATGAGATACATTGACTTTTAGGCGGAACGAAGTTCGCCAGGTAAGCTAGTTGTAAATAAAGCTTTATTATTAGCCTAATAATCGCTAAAGCTTTATTATTAGCCTAATAATTAGCCCATTATTACCCTTTCAACGCTGGAAAAAGAAAGGCTCAATCACCAGGAATACTATAAATTCTATGAAGGACCATAGTAAGCCATTCATTTTGAGTAGTTCAATCTCTTCCATTATGGACACAGAATACATTATGGACAATCAATACGTATGAAATTTATTAGCTACAAAATGAAAAACTTTGATTGAAGTGACCCAGACTACTACAATATGAATAACCATTTAGATCAAATATAAGAAATTACTCACATCTCTCATCAACTCGTACTTTTTGTCCACAAAATATTAACACAAAAATATGAGTTGTATTGAATGAACTCACGGCTAATAGTACTCAAGTTTGTCTTTTTCTGGCCGTTCTACAAATAAATGAAGGTTTATGTTTGAAATCTTATTTTTGTAATCATGTTGTCTATTAAGAAATTTCAATGTTTTTTTGTTTGCAATAAAATTTAAATTTGAAAAAAGAATTATCAACAAACTCCTAACCAAAGAAAATCTCTGTGCTCAGTTCTTATCGGAATGTATGAGACTCCATATACAGCTGATAGAAGGCCAAGCATAAGCATACAACAATGGAACAAACACGTGGCAATAAGCTCGCGCTTTCGATCCACAGAAAATTAAATTCGATCAGCTGATTAATAAAATTATTTCAAGCTTCCCAATGATTGATTACAACATATGTTAGAATATCATGATTGTGTCAATTATATCAGTTCCATATGGCATTCACCTTACCATGTTCATAACCTTACTTAATAGGATCCTTTTTCATCCTTTGAAACCCTTAGAGGCAAAATATCTCAAAATCCGTTCTTAGTGCGCGTCTAGCATGTTTGAAGAATATTTGTGCAAAGTTTCAAGTCTGTAGGACAATTAGTTTGAGCTGTAGTGTGATTTTACATCAAAATTTTCGAAAAATGCCCTCTCCTGGACCCCCCTGTGCTCCTGATCGAAATTTTTCTGCATAGATCTAATTTTTTTTCGTAGCTGAACAAAAAAGTTCCTCATGACTTTGCTGTGCAATGGGCGGTTGAAAAGTACAAAATTTTGGGGGGGCCCCAGCTCCCTCAGGGGGGCAAATTTCTGAAAATCCTTTCTTAGTGGATGTTTTCAGGCTACCATAAACAATCGTGCAAATTTTCAAGTTTTTAGACTCAGTAGTTTGGGCTGTGGTGTGATTTCAGTCTGTCGGGGCTTAGCCTTTTATAAGTATAGAGATATGTGTTGGGAAACCACAAATATTATGCTTGTTAAATAAATTATGAACATCTGTGTTATGTGAGCTGTTAAATCTGGTTTATTGTGCAATTACAAAACTAAAAGGAAAAATAATGTTTATGTGAGAAATAAAATGAAAAAAAGCAAAATTTTTAGAAAAAAGAAATTAAATGAGTAAATGAATACCTATATATAAAATAGAAAATTATTTATGGAAAATAATTAGATTCTAAAAGAAAAAATATTTGAGAATAGTCTCTTAAAAAGGATTGATAAAAAAATGAATTAATAATATTCATAATATCTAGTTTGTAATAAGGTCTTCACTATAATTTATTCTATTTTCAATTATCCAAGTTTTTGTTTTTGCTTTAAATATATTAACCAGTACCATTTCCTTGATGTCCATTGGCAGCCTGTTGTAAATCTTCGGTCCTAAGTATGTGACTGTTCTCTGGGCGGCAGTTGTTGTCATCCTGGGGACTGCTAGATCAATATTCCTTCTTCGAGTGCTGTGGGTGTGGTCCATGTTGAGAAAGAACTGCGGGTTTTTCCTGATGAATGTGAGTAATTTGTGAATGTAAATTTGTCGGATGCTCAGTAGTTGGAGCTCTTCATATAGAGAATCTGAAGGGTAGAGTGGATGTTTCTGTCCCATTATTCTGAGGATGAGTTTCTGGACTTTAAAAACAGGATTGATATGGCAGAAATACGTAGCTCCCCATGCCAGGATTCCATATCTTGCTATTGACTCTACCAATGCGTGATATACAATTTTTAACGTATCCAGTGTGAGTATCTGTCGGAGTTGAATGAAACTGTAAACCAGTTTCCTGAGTTTTGTTGTTTGCTGTATGATGTGTTTGTCCCACCAAAGTAAGTCGTCTATTATAACTCCTAAATATTTTATATTATCTGTTCGTTCTACTGATGGACAATTGCAGTCTATGCGATTTATTTTGCAGTGATGTAACTTGATTGTATTTCGTACAGGTTTTTTGGAGTCCGTCAGTGAAAATGCTAGAAATTTAGTTTTTGATGAATTGAGAGTCAGGATATTACTGTGGAGCCAAAGTGTAATTTTTTCCATGCCAAATTCAGCGGTTATGAAAGTCTCGTTCCAGTTGTTGCCTTGAAATATCACAGCTGTGTCGTCGGCAAAGACAATAATCTTGCCACCAATGTCGAGTGAGCACAACTCATTGGCAAAGATGAGGTACAGTATCGGACCAAGAACTGTTCCTTGTGGCACGCCGAATTTTACAGGAAGGCCTTCTTCTGCACTAAGATTTTTCCCTATTCTCACTCTCTGTTTGCGAATGGTTGAGAAATGAGAGAAAACAAAGAATACATTTCATTTAAGTTTAATTTTGCAATACTTGTTTATATACAATATTTTTTGTTTTTCCACTGTCTGCGTAAATATAAAGACTATCTGGTTTGCCGACTCGGGAACACGCAACATACAGTTGTCCATGTGAAAAGCAATCCACATCTAAATCTAGACCACACAATTCTAAAGATTGACCTTGAGCTTTGTTGATTGTGATTGCAAATGCCAATCGAATTGGGAATTGCAATCTTTTAAATTGAAATGGTGTATCGGTCGGGATCGTGGGTATTCGAGGAATGAGGACATCTTCACCTTTGAAAGGCCCTGTTAAAATCGTTGCTTCCACTACATTATTCATTAATCTCTTAACTGCAAGTCGCGTGCCGTTGCAGAGTTTTGGCTGATTAATATTCCGCAAGAGGATAATTGGCACACCTACTTTCAATTTCAATATGTGTGGTGGTATCCCTGGCAGATCAAGTGAGTTTAGAAATTCTGTTGGATAATTAACTACTTCATCAGCTTCCACAACAGTGTCTATCGACTTATATGTAGTTTCATCACTTTGAATACTGGATTGTATAACATTATTAAGTTGATAGACATCTTTATTCTTTGCGGCAAGGATAGCTCGTTCACTGAGCCAATCATGATTTCTATGATTTATCTGAATGTCAGGAAATACTTTTTCGATCAGTTCTTCTTTTGATGTAACTAAATTACAAAAATTATCGGGAAGTGATATTTGTCTAGACGTCTCATCGACTGGCAGCTGACCGTTTCCAATTTCCAGTAACTGTCGTGAGAATACCTCAGCTGATGGATCATTCTGCAACTGGACACGCATATTCGTAGTCAACTCCAATGTATGTACGTGCCGCCATAGTGTTGAATATTTCAGGCAAGCATTAATTTCGTCTGCTGGTGTCGATCGAGAAATTACAGGCAATGTTTGCCTAAAATCTCCTGCGAGCAATATCAATGCATTGATATTGCATTGCAATTCAACCGAATGGTTGAACGTTTCCACACAAGTCTCGTAATGATCGATCAAGAGCTTCGAGCGATTTTTTATGTGCCATTGTGCATTCATCCCAAACAATTAGTTTACATTTTTGTAATACTTTTCCCATACCGGATGCTTTAGAAATATTGCACGTAGGAGTCTCAATGATTTGCATGTTTAATGGCAACTTTAGAGCTGAATGCGCAGTTCTTCCACCTGGTAACAATGTTGCAGCTATTCCAGACGAAGCAAGAGCTAAGGCTATATCACTTTTTGATCGAACCGTTGCTAGAATCAATCTAATGAGGAATGTTTTCCCAGTTCCTCCTGGCGCATCCAAGAAGAAGGTCCCCCCAACTCCGTCATTTATCATTTGCATTATGCGATCATAAATGCCTTTCTGTTCCCACGTTAATTTGGGAATGTTCGATTGGACATATGCCTGAAGATCATTAATGTTGTAACTCTGTTCATGGTGTAAATCTACATCAAATGCAGCAGTCGCAGTTCGGGTTGGTGCTGGCATTCCTAATTGACTAAGAACTTTATTTGCAATAGCTAAGCACTTGTCCTCAATATTTATCAATGCTTCGTTGTAAATGGCTTCTGTAAATTCTAAGGTCATATTGGCATTTTCAAGGCGTACTCTATGCAAAATATCTTCAGCCATATGCGAACGATATCTTTCCCATAACTCTGTGGGAGATGAAGGAAAGCAAGCGGTCAATATAATCGCAAATAATGCGCGAATTTGGTTTGGATGTGCAGTGTTGCACGCGTCATTGATGCATATGTTCCACTGTTGGTCATTTTCTAATAAATTCAGAGCTTGACACGTAGCGCGAAAAGTGGCATGTGTGACGCCGTCAACTATTTTTAATTGCTGGAAAGATGTAGGACCAGGCACATTTACCAATAGCATGCGAAGGTAAAAACATTCATCTTGATTGGGATGCACTGTATAAAGTCTACCAATTGTATTTTCTTTGAAAATGCCAGGGTGACCGTTGACTGGCTCCCCTCGTTTGCGCCGTACAAATACTTTTCTAGTTACATTCCACGTGTAGTAAGAGGGAACTTCTGAATACATTAGTGTTCTGGCAAAAGCGTCTTCCTGGCATAAGGTGAAAAAAGCAGTCAGAGTTGTACCAGGTGGATTAAGGGCTCTTTCTTGCACATTTGCATCTGTGAAATAAATACGCTGTCCATTTTCTAAATGTACTGCCAAGTGAACCACAGCTGGATTGCGTTCATGCATGGGAAATGAAAAAATTCGCCATGCAGCCTCATTGCTGCTTATGTATCTTCCAGCCTGGTATTGAGCAATTTCATCAATATCTCGTACTGCATTATTGTCACAATTATCAGATTGCACACTAAAAACTGCCATATCGCTGCCTTTATTTACATATTTACAGATATATTTAATCGATTTCACAGAATTGCAATATTCTACGTTTATGTGGGCTTGGTATGTTTTTGACAGTAAAGGAGAATATGGAACCACCCAACGGTGTCTACATCAATATCACCATTTCACATGTGTATAGTTGCCGAATTTCCACCATCTTCAGTTGATCGTCTTCTATACCGAGGATATCCATCGTCGCCTGTTACTGTGTTTGCTGTAAATGCTCGAGGATATTGCTTAGAGCATTTCCCATCTACCATGCATGGTGAATTTGGATTTAGTGTACCACATGGTCCATGTATCATGTTTTTGATGATCACTGCATGCAAATCCTTATCACTGTCAGCCCGTGGAATCTCAGCGCATATCACGTCATCAATTTCGTCTGAAGTTATTTTATTGTAGAGCCAGATTAGTATATGCGCATGTGGTAATCCTCTCTTCTGCCATTCCACTGAATACATCCAGCAGCGCACAGATCCAAATACTTCAAGTTTCACAATGAAATCCATCAGCGATTTAAGCTTTTGCCGGAAAACACGTGCTATAATGTCATGCCTATCCACGTGTGATTGCCCAGGAAATAACAGCTGCTGTATCTCGTCCCAAACTGGATTGCAAGTGAAAGTGATAAATAAATCTGGACGCCCATAATGACGAACATATGACATTGCATCTTGAGCATATTATTGCATGTGACGTGGACTGCCAATGAATGAAGATGGCAAAATAGTTAGCTTTCCAACGTTGGTTGTATTACCATCATTCACAACTGCATCTCGCAAATGAATATATTCTTCAGAGCGTAGTTTAGTCTGATTCAAACAAAGAAATAGCAAACGTTCCGTTTCAATTTTTGCATACATATCCACAAGGTACTGGTGAAATAACTGACGGAATTTTAGAATATGATTGTCCTCGTTCATCCGAATCATTAAGCGGTATGCGTAAAAGTTCATTGAGCTGCACTTTTTATTGATTTCTGCACCATTTACTGGATTTATCATTTTCACATTGAAATGATATCCATCAGCACCATCCCAAAAGATCAATGGATATTGTAAAGCATCGTAACAACGGTGAGTTTCTGCTACATTTATTAATTGATTATTTCTTCGATGGAGAACAATATCTCTAGGTTGGAACTGATCACCAACTATGACAATTGCTACTTCGTCTATAGTTGGAGCATTATATCTCCGACATGTTCTCCAGCAGGAGTTTTGTCTGCGTGAATAACAATTTTGTGGGTATCTGATGGCATCATATCAATTGCTGTTTTGAACAAACGCACCAAACTGTTCCTTTCGTGAAGAAGCTCCTGCAGCTGCAAAATAATGGATCTTCTTAGCGAGTTATGTATTCCACAACGTGCATCTACTTCATGTCTATCATCACCAATGAAGTACATTTGTAGAAATTTATGGTCACTATCTGAGAATGGGAGCAGGGAGCCAGCTTTGTGATATATTTGCCCTTTGATTTTAAAAGTTGGCATGAATTGAGCAGTCACGATTTCCGCACCAAATGATGTCATTTGGAAGCAAGAGTTATATTTCCTGATGTTCGATAAGAAATGCTTTGATTCAGCGGTAGATCCAGTAAGTAAAGTTTTCAATGGCTCTGGTGGTGCATCAAGTTGAGGCAATTTGATTTTTCCGCCAGCACAACACATCCCTTTCGTTTCATTATTAAACTTTAGAGCCTGGCAGTAGCTACATACATGACTCATCTGACCAATGACAACATGCTGACTTAAACTATAATCAATAGCTGGATTGTACCGGAATGCAAGACGATTGTATTCCAGATGCAGATCAGCTGTTCTTTCTGTTCGTGTTTCAGCTATCCTCACCCTTTCGCGTTCATTGCGTTCAAAACGAACCAAATCTGTTGCTGCAGAACGCGACTGACGTGCTCGCAATCGTGCATCCTCAAGCCTGGCTGCTCGTCTTTCTGCTGGGTCCACGTTACGTGTCTGGATGGTGTTTAGCCTGTTCCTCTCTCGTAAAGATGTTTGCTCTTCCTCAGTGATATTCGAACGCCATCTCCTTAATCCTTCTGCATTGTGAGTGCGACGGCCCAAATTTGACTTTCTGCGAGGCATTATTTTGGTTTTTACTGAAAGAGAAGAAAGGAAAATATGTGTGTGTATTACTTTACACACGTAAGAAGTTTTGTTATTGTTTAATTAGTAAACTAATATTTCACGTATTTATTTCATATTATATTACGTATTTAATATTAAATAAATAATAATTACAAAAAAATAAATCGCGGTTGTCAGCGATTCAGTTATTCAAATATACTTATAATAGGTATTTAGAAATAATTGCATAGTTATGAGGGAAACAATCGATATATTCTCAATATTGAATAACCTTTTTGAGATTTATAGGCCTACCAAAAAATTAATACCACCAAAAAATATTATATTTTTTATCGAATAAAATAATTTTATGTATTTATACTCAATTTAATGAAAAATCTCACTATATCAGAAATAAAGACAATTAAATTCCCTACAAAACGGGTGGTCAACGAAAATTTTCCGACCAGTGGTTCCGGAGATATAGCGTTTTAAAGACAAAAACAGTTTTTGATAAGCGCTCTCACTCGGTAACTTTCCAAGTGGTACCGACGCGAGGATCTTTGATGCTGAGCCTCTGATGCAACGGGAATGAAACTGACCGGCTGAGCATTAAACGCTGGTCACGTTGAGTGATCATCTCGCATTGCGTATTGAAACTACTGTACATAAATCCTTTCCAACAATCAACTTATATCAATTATTTAATAGACTAATATATTATTATAATCTATCCCTTCATTTTGTTTATATGATCAAATAACCAGCTGACTACTAAAATATTAGCCTACTTTGTATTTTAGCATGCAACACAGCCCAGATCGTATTATCAACAACACCGTTGTCAAATGCCGGTATGTTAGTAGAAAAGAGATAAGAATTTTTTTTATTTCTCGTTGTTTTATGATAGAAGGAAACATAGCATGAATATGAAATAGAAATAAGATATTGAAACTATAAGATAAGCCGATCAGCTTATGAACTAAGGTTTGGAGGATTATGAAACATTGACAATTGAGAAATTATGAATACACAAATGCAAGAATAAAAGCCTCAATAATTATTATTCATTACAAGATTGATTTACATCGATAAGATTATACTCACACTATCGACTGAATCGCCAATTGATTGAAGCACGGTACCGGTATCGATCCATTCACTGATTGAAATTACTACAATATTAACACAAGTAACACAATTATTTGCACTGAAACACGAATTTATTATCGAAAAAAAAGCATCGGTATGCTTTCTTTGTTCTGAATTGCGAAAGTAATTGAAATCCAATAATTGTACCGGAAAACATACGGTAATCAAGAGTGTAGTTTACTGGTACTCTATATCTCACGAACCTGTTGAAGCTGCGTTTTGAAACATGCGCGCTATCTAGCGGTCAGATTTTGCACTTTGATTGCAGCAGCACTCAGCTCAAATCTGGCCAAAAATGGCCAAAGTTTCACCCCCTCCCCCCGGGCCACCCTGCGAGCCCGGTCAATTTTTTTTTTTTAATCGACTTATTTTCGCGAGCTGACCCCGAATGTGAAGTCAAAAATCGGAAAAATCCATAAACAAAAAAGTTAAAAATTTTCGGGCGAGCGTAGCGCCCCTGAAAATTGTAAAAAGTAGATAAAAACCATCCTTGATGCGGATTTTATATCATGTTAAAATTTCAACTCAATCGGTCCAGTACTTTTGGAGTTTTTGCATTACACACAAACCAACATAACATTTTTATATATATAAGAAGATAAAGTAGCCATGAATTCATACAAATCTATATGCAAAATTTCAAGTTAATCAGTTGAGTGGTTGAGACGAGATGATGCATCGTCATTCGTGAATTTCCTATTCCGTACGTGAATAGGCCAATTCTTTCCTTTTATTATATTATGGCGGATAAGGATTCATTTAAAACTGTCAATATTAATTGAATGGAGAGTATTGATGGTTTTCATTGAAAGTTCTGACTGCTGAAAGTGAATAGTCTATTACTACTAAACTAATTTAGAAGGCATAGCTTGCTGGCTTTAGATTGTGATAAATATAATATAATATATGTAAGGTTGTGTAAAGTCTGATATGAGTGTGATTTTCAATAGGAAAAATTGTGTTATAAGAGAGTTAAGAATAGAATGTAATATTTTGTAAACTGCACTTTTGTGAACGTAAATTATGCACTTTTCTAAACGTGAAATAAATTTAAAATGTCTTCAAATTTTTATCTGGATGTGTGTTGATACTGATATTGATATAACCTATGTTTATGTAAAGGTAATAATATTAGATTAAACGAAAATCCTAATTTGAACAGATCAAGGGGTAGAATTGTTTTTCAAATACAATAATTAATTTGATGATTGTTATTAAACTAAAACCCAAAATTACAACCTGTATAAATTGTCAGTTGAGTGTAAGGATGAGCATACCTGACTAGAATTGCTAGGAGGTACCAGGTTTGATTCCTGGGCTGGCAAAATAATTTTTGGATAGTAGCGCTCATCGAATTTCCATCTATAACTGTTAACCATGTTGTCAAGATTTGCAGTAGAAGAAGGCTTCGGGGTGGTTTTCAGCATTCACCTTTGTATTTTTGTTTAATGATTAGCGTTCAACTAAATGAATTTCTCATCAAATTCAAAATAATTTGATTGTTCATCGCTCAAGCTGAATCATACTTCCCTATAAATGTTTCCCTTCTTTGGCGAAAACGATTTCTATTGGCTCTTATATGGGAGCGCTCACTCATTGAAAGAATCTATTAACAAATCATGGAAATATATTTTTAGAGAATGTAATATACTTTATCAGTATTTGAGATAAGTATCAACAATAGTTATTGATATGTTATTACACCCTATGCCTTTCAATCACAGCTATTGATCTACTATGTAGATCCACTATGGTCTTTGGATGGCGGTGGAAAACAGGGAACTGACAACTATGCCGTTCTATCATTTCCACTAATTCTCACAATAAGTATATACCGGTGCATTATTATTTATCAATAGAAGGTTTCAATGGATAAAGGTGTTAACTAACAAAATAAAACGTTTTAGAAAAATGAGGTCAAAGTTAGGGTATTTTATTATAACTTTCTATCTATTCTTTACAAGTTTTCATATTTGAATTTCAATTCAAAAACTTACAAATTGAAATTGAAGGATCATAATTATTGTAATTCACTCGATTTTTTTATTCAATCCGTTTTATTCAAGTATAATTTTATTCATTCTAGATTTTTCAAGTGTAAATAAATTGTACTTACTATTCAGAGTCAATTCACATTATAAATCTAGCTTTATTTACACTTGATGATTCACTATTAGCAATTAAAATACAACATTACTTGAAATACATTATTATTGTGTCTACTTATTGAATAATTTTAAAATTATGTCTAAGCTTAGTGATAATAATGCCTGTTACATTCATACATATCTTTGAAGCAATTATTTCCAAGTGCTTTTGATAGATGTTTGAGATATAATAAATTATAAATAACTTAACTTCTAATAGGATTAGGATTAGTCATATTTTTACAGCACCTTTGGAAATGTCATGTATTTTGTTGATGAATGGTACGTCTAATAGTGAAATAATATATTTATTTATTTATATTCATATGCAAATACAATTCAGGTTAAAACAACAGGCATTTGCCCAAAACTGCTTCAAACTGCTTATTTGATATTTTATATGTTTTTCATATCTTTACAACTTGAACTAGTTTCCCAAAAATGTTGAAATGAATGGAAGACTGACTGGTTTTGACAATTCCAAGTACGGTAGTTTTCTTTAATGTATGAATAACTACTATAATATATAATCTTCACTAGGTTACAAACTGGAAATAACAAAAATATGATGATACATAACTAATCTTCATTAGATGATCACAATTTCATATGTTTTTTATATTATTATTGGGTACTATTGAATAGGACTAGAAGAAATTTTTATGTAACACAGTTACATAAAATTCTACAAAAGAGAATAATCAGATATAATCACAACAAACATGAATATTACATTATAGAATGAATAATTATTAATTATTGATTCATAATCAATATGAGTCATAATATTTCTAAAATCAATAGAGGTTTTTCTATATTTATAGGACTAGAAGGATATAGTCACATAAACTCCATGAGATTTTCCATTTGTTTATTTATTTATTCATATGCAAATACAATTCAGGTAAAAACCACAGGCATTTGCCCAAAACTGCTTCAAACCCTAATTTGGAATACACAGTCTAAAGGTTATGCTACTTACGTAACTTAAATGATAATTCATACACAATTATATGTGTAAATATGAGTTCAATTACCTAATACCATGGTGAAAAAATAGCATATGAAGATATCCCATTGTTTAGGGTGTAAATTTCACTGTCAACTCAAGCCGATAGTCCTAGTAGTTCTTTTTACTTTCCTTGCCCTATTACCATAGGTAAGGAAAGTATTGCTTTCCAAAAAAATTAATGTACCCCACTTTCAAAATTTCTATACGTTTCATGGTCCCCTGAGTCCAAAAAAGTGGTTTTGGGTATTGGTCTGTATGTATGTGTGTGTGTGTGTGTGTGTGTGTGTGTGTGTGTGTGTGTGTGTGTGTGTGTGTGTGTGTGTGTGTGTGGTGTGTGTGTGTGTGTGTGTGTGTGTGTGTGTGTGGTGTGTGTGTGTGTGTGTGTGTGTGTGTGTGTGTGTGTGGTGTGTGTGGTGTGTGTGTGTGTGTGTGTGTTGTGTGTGTGTGGTGTGTGTGTGTGTGTGGTGTGTGTGTGTGTGTGTGTGTGTGTGTGTGTGTGCGTCTGTGTACACGATATCTCATCTCCCAATTAACGGAATGACTTGAAATTTGGAACTCAAGGTCCTTACACTATAAGGATGCGACACGAACAATTTCGATCAAATGCAATTCAAGATGGCGGCTAAAATGGCGGAAATGTTGACAAAAAGAGGGTTTTTCGCGATTTTCTCGAAAATGGCTCCAACGATTTCAATCAAATTTTTACCTAGAATAGTCATTGATAAGCTATATCAATTGCCATAAGTCCCATATCTGTAAAAATTTCAGGAGCTCCGCACCATCTATGCAAAGTTTGATTTCAGATTTCCAATTATCAGGTGTCAAATACAATTTAAACGAAAAATTCGGAGTGGAAGAGATTGAGCATGAAAATCTCTACAATTAATGTCCAGTATTTTTTTCACCTAAAATTGAAAATAAGCTTGAAATTTGAGAAAATGTGATTATTCAATTGCAAACTGTTGGCAACTTTTGATTCTATTAAATCATTCACTATGAAGAGATAGCAGATCTCATGTGTATCCAGCGTTATTGTCCTGTCACCAGCTGGCTCAGATATATGAATAGTAGTCTTGAGATGCGCGGGAACACTAGCGTCAGTTGATCAATTTCCATAACGGCAAGGAAAGTTGTGAGTGCGCCACACCAGATTTTTCGTGAAGCTCTCTGACGCTGGTAGTCTCTCATACTGTGCCCTTCTTACACTCTCACCCCAACAAAACAGTTTTAATAGACGGTAGTCGACAGTAATCGGCTCGAGTTAACACAAAATCGGCTTGAAATTTGGAACATAAACTACCTATACCATGGGATATCTTATTATGCTATACTTTCTGTACCGTATGTTACTGCCCATATTGATGTCCACGTTATAATGGCAGTGTTTGATTAGCAATGGTATTGCTATCCTTGTCTATCATTCAACAAAGCGGATAGCGCTATCTCTTTCTCGCTTAGCTCTGTTGCCAGATCGTCTTTTAACAATGTAGAATTAATAATTAATTAACAAAATATTACATCTTTATTATGAAATTATTGAAAAATATAGTTTCTTGCTTAATAAAATATAATCGATCATTTTAAACGAGAATGCACAGTTAATATTACATCAATAAATCTGTATCAGCTACCGTCTATGGAAGGCATTGACAAGACTGAGGATCGTCAATGTTGTTCTCCTATCTTTCTCCACTGCCATTACAACGTGGACCCCACTATAGTGCACTTTACAAAGATTATTTTTAGTATTACTGATGGAAATATTGAAATAAGCTTATAAAATATTGCAATAATATTAAAAATAACCAACATGAAAAAGAAAAACATTAAACGAAAAATCCAAATCAGTTATTATGCTCTAAAAAGATTCACTTTACAACTGGAAGCATAGTTTTGATGGAAAATATAAATTTTATCTCCATGTGATGCTAACAGTATGAAGTGAAATCCACTATAGTGAGGTCCACGTTATAATGACAGTATTTGATCAACTTTGGTTTTGCATTCCTTGTCTATCATTCGACAAAGCCGGTGGTACCATTTTTTTCTAGGTCCACAACGATGCCAATTATGTTTTTGACAGTGTACAAATATAATTAATTAATGCAGAGAATGGCATCGCTATTCTCCCATCTTCATCCACTGCCATTATAACGTGGACCTCACTATATGACATTATGTTCCATTCGTGAAAGTCTCCAGGGTAGCTTATTAATTTGGATTTTTCTTTAATGATAAAATTCAGTACAGTTGATAAAATATATACCTAATCTTGTTTGTTGCTTCATAAAAAAATGTTTATCACAATAATTATTTTATCAGATTTGAGAATAAATGAGACTAAAAGCAGATACGTAATAAAAAAACAATATTAGGCTTATAAAATAGATACAAATTAAAATAAAATTTGTTTTCATGAAATGAAGTGGAACAATAATTTATAAAATTACCCATAGAAAATGTCATAAGCTGAAAATGAGTTAGACAACCATTATTGATCAAGAGTAATTACAGTTAACCTACGTGTATATAATAATACCGTACATGGTATCTCAATGGTTAATTCCTCTATATGGTGATGTGGTAAAATAGTTTCACTATGAAAATTGTAAACTATACAGTATAATTCCCATCTATTTTGTTATCCATGACGAACTGCAAGTTGATTATTCGTTCTTGAACTAGTCTATTATATAGGTAGCTCTGAAACGAACTAGGTATATAATTCACATTAATCTCAAGATTGTGATCTGATGCATCCATTTCTAATACACCAACAAAAATGTGTATCATGTTCCAATTTATTTCCAGTTGTATACAGTTTTATTTGAAGAAATAACAATCTATAGATGCAATATTTTTATGCGATGATTATTTTTGGCGAGCAAAAATAATTAATAGCAATAATGTAAGCAAACTACTATTATAACACTGAATATGTTTCGTATTATTTGTATTCAAAATTAGTAATAAAGCTTTGAAAATCGTGATTTCATTCATTTTCTGATATTTTTTTTGTTCGCTGGAATATATGCTCTAGGATAATGCAGTACCCGTATAGACAAATAGTATTAAAGAAAATGCAATTTCTTTTTCAATTTGTTGAGTTTGGTTTCCTTTGGTGGAACAAATACATAATAAATGAATAAAAAATTTATTGTCAAAAACATAAAAATGTAAGAACAACGTTATCAGCTTACAGCGATATCACATTAAATATCACATTCTATTTCATAATTTTAATCTATCTTATTTTAAAATCAATTGCCTAGTACTCCCAAGTCAAAAAACAAACATTCACACAAATAACATTCAAAATTGAATTTTGAAAAACTCATCTACTTTATATAAACATTTTCCAACAAGCAGATTCTTTAAAACCCATTTAAAACTCTCATAGTCAATTACTCTTATCTCATTAGGGAGAGCATTAAAAAGATAAATTGACATGTATTGCCAATTCTTTTGTGATCCTGCATACTGACAATAATTGGCTGTAATATTATTTCTATGCCTAGTTCTATAACTATGTACATTACGGTTCAACACATACTCACTAATATTTTTTTTGGGTAAAACCTATCTGGATGGGGGCATGGAACGGTCAAGAGAGAACAATACCCCTCCTTCAACGCCGGTGGAATGGGAAACAATAACTGTCAACCCATGTCAATGCTCAACCAATATTAAACAATAGATCTCTTAATGCTCCCATCCAGATAGAAGCATAAAATATATTTTCAAAACCTACTCCAAAATCCACCACTCTGGTCCGCAACATACAACTCGACATAAGTACTCGACATATGTATCGTTTAAAAAATATCAATTAGCACAAGGAAATTAGTTCTTTGATAATTAGAATAGGCTCGAAATTGTGTTCCATAGTGATGGAATTCAACTATTTTTCTAAATTTAATGAGAATGACTTGAAAATTGTGTTATGAAACAATAGGTACATCTCTGATAACCTGATACGAGTTATAATATCGTTATACTAAAATCATTTATTGCGTGAAACACACCATTCAATTGCAGGGTTTTTGGTTTCTACCACACGACGAACATAATATCCTTTGATTAGCGATTCGATTGTACATCAATAAAAACTGGTATATGCCTTCACGGTTTAGATCTTTGTCGCATCTTGATAAGCTCTGCAGAAACTCCATGTTACACCAAAAGCTACAGAGTATAGACTGTCTAATACTTTGATGGACATAAATTATAACTTTGATGAACCTGTACAGAACACGGAAATGGGAATCTCTGAGTAAAAGTCTAAGTGTGGAATAACGTCACTAAACTTAATGTACCCCACTTTCAAAATTTCTATACGTTTCATGGTCCCCTGAGTCCAAAAAGTGGTTTTGGGTATTGGTCTGTATGTATGTGTGTGTGTGTGTGTGTGTGTGTGTGTGTTGTGTGTGTGTGTGTGTTGTGTGTGTGTGTGTGTGTGTTGTGTGTGTGTGTGTGTGTGTGTTGTGTGTGTGTGTGTGTGTGTGTGTGTGTGTGTGGTTGTGTGTGTGTGTGTGGTGTGGTGTGTGTGTGTGTGTGTGTGTGTGTGTGGTGTGTGTGTGGTGTGTGTGTGGTGTGGTGTGTGTGTGTGTGTGTGTGTGTGTGTGTGTGCGTCTGTGTACACGATATCTCATCTCCCAATTAACGGAATGACTTGAAATTTGGAACTCAAGGTCCTTACACTATAAGGATGCGACACGAACAATTTCGATCAAATGCAATTCAAGATGGCGGCTAAAATGGCGGAAATGTTGACAAAAAGAGGGTTTTTCGCGATTTTCTCGAAAATGGCTCCAACGATTTCAATCAAATTTTTACCTAGAATAGTCATTGATAAGCTATATCAATTGCCATAAGTCCCATATCTGTAAAAATTTCAGGAGCTCCGCACCATCTATGCAAAGTTTGATTTCAGATTTCCAATTATCAGGTGTCAAATACAATTTAAACGAAAAATTCAGAGTGGAAAAGATTGAGCATGAAAATCTCTACAATTAATGTCCAGTATTTTTTCACCTAAAATTGAAAATAAGCTTGAAATTTGAGAAAATGTGATTATTCAATTGCAAACTGTTGGCAACTGTTGATTCTATTAAATCATTCACTATGAAGAGATAGCAGATCTCATGTGTATCCAGCGTTATTGTCCTGTCACCAGCTAGCTCAGATATATGAATAGTAGTCTTGAGATGCGCGGGAACACTAGCGTCAGTTGATCAATTTTAATAACGGCAAGGAAAGTTGTGAGTGCGCCACACCAGATTTTTCGTGAAGCTCTCTGACGCTGGTAGTCTCTCATACTGTGCCCTTCTTACACTCTCACCCCAACAAAACAGTTTTAATAGACGGTAGTCGACAGTAATCGGCTCGAGTTAACACAAAATCGGCTTGAAATTTGGAACATAAACTACCTATACCATGGGATATCTTATTATGCTATACTTTCTGTACCGTATGTTACTCACTACCCATAGTGATAACCACGTTATAATGGCAGTGTTTGATTAACAATGGTATTGCTATCCTTGTCTATCACTCAACAAAGCGGATAGCGCTATCTCTTTCTCGCTTTGCTCTGTTGCCAGATCGTCTTTTAACAATGTAGAATTAATAATCAATTAACAAAATATTACATCTTTATTATGAAATTATTGAAAAATATAGTTTCTTGCTTAATAAAATATAATCGATCATTTTAAACGAGAATACACAGTTAATATTACATCAATAAATCTGTATCAGCTACCGTCTATAGAAGACATTGACAAGACTGAGGATCGTCAATGTTCTCCTATCTTTATCCAATGCCATTACAACGTGGACCCCACTATAGTGCACTTTACAAAGTTTATTTTTATTATTACCGATGGAAATATTGAAATAAGCTTATAAAATATTGCAATAATATTAAAAATAACCAACATGAAAAAGAAAAACATTAAACGAAAAATCCAAATCAGTTATTATGCTCTAAAAAGATTCACTTTACAACTGGAAGCATTGTTTTGATGGAAAGTATAAATTTTATCTCCATGTGATGCTAACAGTATGAAGTGAAATCCACTATAGTGAGGTCCACGTTATAATGACAGTATTTGATCAACTTTGGTTTTGCATTCCTTGTCTATCATTCGACAAAGCCGGTGGTACTATCCTTTTCTAGGTCCACAACGATGCCAATTATGTTTTTGACAGTGTACAAATATAATTAATTAATGCAGAGAATTGGCATCGCTATTCTCCCATCTTCATCCACTGCCATTATAACGTGGACCTCACTATATGACATTATGTTCCATTCGTGAAAGTCTCCAGGGTAGCTTATTAATTTGGATTTTTCTTTAATGATAAAATTTCAGTACAGTTGATAAAAATATATACCTAATCTTGTTTGTTGCTTCATAAAAAAATGTTTATCACAATAATTATTTTATCAGATTTGAGAATAAATGAGACTAAAAAGCAGATACGTAATAAAAAAACAATATTAGGCTTATAAAATGAAATTTGTTTTCATGAAATGAAGTGGAACAATAATTTATAAAATTACCCATAGAAAATGTCATAAGCTGAAAATGAGTTAGACAACCATTATTGATCAAGAGTAATTACAGTTAACCTACGTGTATATAATAATACCGTACATGGTATCTCAATGGTTAATTCCTCTATATGGTGATGTGGTAAAATAGTTTCACTATGAAAATTGTAAACTATACAGTATAATTCCCATCTATTTTGTTATCCATGACGAACTGCAAGTTGATTATTCGTTCTTGAACTATTATATAGGTAGCTCTGAAACGAACTAGGTATATAATTCACATTAATCTCAAGGTTGTGATCTGATGCATCCATTTCTAATACACCAACAAAAATGTGTATCATGTTCCAATTTATTTCCAGTTGTAAACAGTTTTATTCGATGAAATAACAATCTATAGATGCAATATTTTTATGCGATGATCATTTTTGGCGAGCAAAAATAATTAATAGCAATAATGTAAACAAACTACTATTATAACACTGAATATGTTTCGTATTATTTGTATTCAAAATTAGTAATAAAGCTTTGAAAATCGTGATTTCATTCATTTTCTGATATTTTTTTTGTTCGCTGGAATATATGCTCTAGGATAATGCAGTACCCGTATAGACAAATAGTATTAAAGAAAATGCAATTTCTTTTTCAATTTGTTGAGTTTGGTTTCTGTTGGTGGAACAAATACATAATAAATAAATAAATAATTTATTGTCAAAAACAAAAAAATGTTATAACAACGTTATCAGCTTACAGCAATATCACATTCTATTTTCATAATTTTAATCTATCTTATTTTAAAATCAATTGCCTAGTACTCCCAAGTCAAAAAACAAACATTCACACAAATAACATTCAAAATTGAATTTTGAAAAACTCATCTACTTTATATAAACATTTTCCAACAAGCAGATTCTTTAAAACCCATTTAAAACTCTCATAGTCAATTACTCTTATCTCATTAGGGAGAGCATTAAAAAGATAAATTGACATGTATTGCCAATTCTTTTGTGATCCTGCATACTGACAATAATTGGCTGTAATATTATTTCTATGCCTAGTTCCATAACTATGTACATTACTGTTCAACACATACTCACTAATATTTTTTTTCGGGTAAAACCTATCTGGATGGGGGCATGGAACGGTCAAGAGAGAACAATACCCCTCCTTCAACGCCGGTGGAATGGGAAACAATAACTGTCAACCCATGTCAATGCTCAACCAATATTAAACAATAGATCTCTTAATGCTCCCATCCAGATAGGTTTAGCAGCATAAAATATATTTTCAAAACCTACTCCAAAAGCCACCACTCTGGTCCGCAACTTACAACTCAACACAATATGTATCGTTTAAAAAATATCAATTAGCACAAGGAAATTAGTTCTTTGATAATTAGAATAGGCTCGAAATTGTGTTCCATAGTGATGGAATTCAACTATTTTTCTAAATTTAATGAGAATGACTTGAAAATTGTGTTATGAAACAATAGGTACATCTCTGATAACCTTATACGAGTTATAATATCGTTATACTAGAATCATTTATTGCGTGAAACACACCATTCAATTGCAGGGTTTTTGGTTTCTACCACACGACGAACATAATATCCTTTGATTAGCGATTCGATTGTACATCAATAGAAACTGGTATATGCCTTCACGGTTTAGATCTTTGTCGCATCTTGATAAGCTCTGCAGAAACTCCATGTTACACCAAAAGCTACAGAGTATAGACTGTCTAATACTTTGATGGACATAAATTATAACTTTGATGAACCTGTACAGAACACGGAAATGGGAATCTCTGAGTAAAAGTCTAAGTGTGGAATAACGTCACTAAACTTAACAGGATGGGGGCATACACTTAATTGCACAAGGGTCGGAAATGTGCTAAATCTACCTACCAAAGGGTCTCGCAGTAAGTTGTATTGTTCTAGCTTGACCGTCCCATGCCCCCATTGAGATAGGTTTTACCCTTATTTTTCATTGATGTTAGGCATGCCAATATATACAATGATGGCACTGTCAACAGTCCCATACTCACAAATAAATCTCTGCACGGTGTGAGAGGGGCCTTCTTACATATTATTCTCAAGGTCTTTTTTTGAAGCTTGAACAAGACATGTGAGGATGATGAATTCCACCATGGTTGAATGCCATAAATTAGATGGCTATGAATATGCACAAAGTACACATTCATAAATGCTGAGGTATCAACAATTTGGCTCAGTCTCCGAAGAAGATAGATGCCTTTGTTAACTCTTTTTGGAATGTGTCGAACATGTTCATTCCATGTTAAATTTGTGTCAAGCATCATTCCTAGAGATTTCATAGATGTTATTTCTGTTGTAATACATTACAATTCATTGGTGACACACCAGACTGGAGTTCAGTTTTCATTACATATACAGTCCATCAAGCAATAACTGTATCTTGCTTTTCAAATAATCAATAGCATACAACAAAATGTAGTAGAATATTTCAGCTACAGTCATTATACTCACGCCTAGGAATGCATCCAAGTAGAAAACGGTGGCATCCATCATCTCATTGTTATTGTACGTGTAGGTTCGAACTTTTGGAAGAAAAAAATCGTTCCTAAATACAATATCAACTTTGTGAAGTTCATCTGTGATGTCTCCAACAGATGATTCATAAGATATAACCTTGTAGTCGGTGTGGTTACAAGATGGCAAGCAGTCACAAGAGTCAACAAATTCCCTGTCACCTGTGTCATAATGAGTGGCTTTGGCAACATTCACCGCACAGGAGCTGTATTCATCAGAGCATATGTATGTTGATTCGTTGTGTGGCATGTAAAACAGAACACATCCACATTCTCTCAAAGCTCTCTTGGTGGAGCACTCCATTAAACAGTTCTTTTGTGTATAATATTGAAA